>NC_089750.1:49789407-49804407 GCF_040412425.1 Macrobrachium rosenbergii
CCTCACATGGGCAGTTTGGCAAAACTTATGACGTGTTCTTGAACGGTTCCCGATACCCTGATAGAGGGCGGGGGTAGGGGGATCATTTGTCGCATCGCTTAGCGCTTAGCGCTAAATTTGAATAAATACTGCCGTGACGCCAAAGACGTACAGCTATATGTAACTACCGGGTAAGTATAAGTGAAACGTTATTTTATCATCATAAAATGTCATTTTCTCTCTCAAGCCACTTCCTTTTGCCATATTAACTCTACCATTTCAGCCTTGTAATAAGGGTGGTTTCATCCTAAGCCCTTTCAGAGCCATGAGACATACCATTAAGCTGGAGGTCACTCTATCTCTTTTCATAAGGCAATGCATTTTGCATTCATACTTTTCCAAGTGTGGAGTTTGAGTCATCCAGACTTGACTTGAAGTCGAGGGTTGGAAGGTCAGGGATGCATCAGCCTCTGTGGTTTTAACATGAACTCTAACATTAATGCAGTTTTAAATATTGAAACCTGGAGGTCTCCATCTGTCCTTGCTAGGTTTTATTTAAGGGATTTAACTCATAAATAATTAAATTTGAAATCAGTTGGCCTTATTGTTGATGCAGGTCTAGCGTTGTCTCGACCTGAAAAGCCTTCATGCTCCGTGTCTTCATGAGGACATCATCTGACTCACAGACATAGATACCTAGTGAACTAGTTTGTTGGTTAGCATCAGTCTCCTTCCATTTTATAGTGAAATGCACCAAAAAGTGATCCTTGTTAGCATCAAGACTTTTGTTGGATATACTTGCTTTAAACCAACAGTTTCATTGGCCCAACACCTCTGTATTTTAACAGCTTATGAAGGACTTCTTGACTTTCAAGTCCATTCCATCCAAGTTACCACTTGGTCTGTCACAAAGTTAATGAGTTTGTCTTAAAACAAATGTAACATAAAAAAACAAATGAATTTTTTCACTTGACCAATGACTTCGTGAAAAATTACCCATCTCCGTGCCCCCTCCTAATTGTGCTTAGTTCAGACTTCTTCTGTGGAGTGTGGAGATTGCATTTATTACAGTTTAGGCTATTATAAAGTAATAGAGTTGTATAAAAAAAATAAATATTTTTTTAAAGATTTTATATTTTGACATAAGTTCTAAAGTGAAGACTGGCAAATGTGTCAGAAGAAAAGTGGTCATAGTAGTGAAGGCTGCTACCTACCAAGTATTGTAGTAGAATTAATAGAAGAGGTTACAAATGCTTGAAATGTGTAAGAGTGGAATTGAGATGGGATTTGAAAATTATGGGAAGCAATACCACACTTATAATGACCAGTAAGGAAATGAGTGATGTAGTATAGCAAGTGCAGATGTTTATGATGAAGAGATGGTATGGATGAAGGGGAAGGATTAACCTTTGAGGAGGTAAAGCTTTTTAGCTACTCTGGCAGCACACTGGCTTGTAATGCTGGAGTTGTAAAGGGTATTAAAAAATGGACAAGCAACAGCTTGGATAAAATAAAGATTGATAGACTACTGGTAATTGAGGTATTCTATTAGTAAACAGAAAAAAATATATGGTGCCTGAGTAACACACAATTCTGTTTACATGTAAGGCAAATTTATTATAACTAGCTTACCAGGACCTTTGGTTCTCATAGGGCTCATTGAAAGATTAGTACTTAAATGAAAGATGAAATTGGAATAGAATAAAACCAAAGTGGAACATCAGGTTGGAAGGAAGAAAAGGTACTGGATGAAAAGTAAAAGGCTGAAATTAGAACAAATGGGACCAAAGAGGCATTGCAAAGATTGTAGACTTACAAAGAATATGGATGAAACTCTTAAAATGTGTGGCTTAACAATGCAAAAAGCATAGAGAAGATTACATTATGAATCAGGAAGTGGCTAAGTGGTATGGTGTTCAGAGATTGGAAAATAGATTAATATTTTCTGGGCATGAGATGAGAATAAGAGAGAACTGTCGTTTAGAGAAAAAGTGGATAGGAAAGAGGCAGGGAACTAACCATAAATGGGAATTCAGAACAAATTGAGCAAAATAGAAGAGAGAGGAGAGCGATTCAGGTGTGTAACCTTGTAAAAAGACTACTTTTCATGTAAAAACTTTGATACAAACCATTTTTTCACACATATCAACATTGACGTTGACATATGTTGGCAATTAGACTCTTTTCATGTTTATAATCCTGTGTATGGACTCTTGCCAACAAAACTACTGCACTTGGTAATGTCTTGAAATGCAATGTATGAATTTCATCCTTGTTCTGGGTATGGGAATAATGCTATAATACTGTTTTTTTATTATGGTGTTTGTATTTCTTTTACAGATGTGAAAAAGCATTAATGGGCTGGGTAACAGTTCGAAACTGTGAGACTGTACACTGCAGCTGATGAAATAGGTGCCAATACTTTGAGAGACCATTGTTCTACTTTGATATCTACACATTGGGTAAGGTAGTGATTTTTATGTTGAAAAATGTTCACTTAGTTTAATTTGTAATTAGTTAACTTTTAAGAACTTCAGAATGTGTAACAACACCTTGTTGTGGATGAGTTAATTGATATATGCAGTAATTTTTTAATGAGAAGTGTAGGTTAGTAATGATTCTGCAAAATGTCTGTGATATGTGAGATACACAGTTACAGTATAGGTGATTTTTATGGAAGAAAATACAGTATTTTTTAAATTTACTGTGGTCCAGGGGCCTTTTAAATTTTTCTGATATGAAAAAAAGTAATTTTCCCTTCATAAACTGTTCTTCAGAGCGACTTCACCCCAGAAGACTTTTCTCACATGTCTGCTCCTCCTCCTATGCTATGTTCAAGTCCAAGACGAGCCATCCACTGCATGCAGCCATCAGACTTCAGAGAGAAGATGTTGTGTTTCTCTACCTCATTGAATATGATGCTCAGGTAAAGTGTTTCTGTAGTTGTGTATTTGTGCATGATTTAGATATACTTTTTAGCTCTTCCTTTCCTTAGCTTAGTGTTTAATAAGACACAGGTGTCCTTAAATTGTTGACAGTAACAGTTTAAAGATAGGGATGCAAAAATTACTCTTATTATATGGTAATTGAATAAGGAAACAATATGTATCAGCAGTGCAAAAAAAAAAATTGGTCTTGTACTAGCGGCAATACATACACAATTTTTTCAAGTTTCATGCAGAGACAAATTTTTGACCGTGGAATTGTAATGAAGAGAAAATTGCTGAAATATAGTTGGCATTAATGTTAAGCAATAGGTTGTATAGCCAAATTACTGAGTTTCCTAGTGATGATAATGCAGAATGGAAAACGCATATTATAGTGACTCAGGATGAATATATCCTTCTCTTAAGATAACCATATTATTTTGAATGAATCTTACTGTAAAAGTTAGCATATATCTTCACACTATTGGGTGATACCAGCATTCAAAATAAAACAAAATAATGCTTGGCTAATCCGCTAGGACTGTGTCTGCAATCACTTGTTTCCCACCAGGTGGCACTGGAATGTTTACATTCTTGGCAGAATTCTTGATCCTGTATCCTTGTGGAGGTGGTGTGAATTGGCATTAGTAATGATTTTGATGATTTCTGGCTGATTATTTCCTGTACGGTATTGTGCTGTTTTTGCATTATGTCATCTACAACAAACAGAGATAAAAGCATTAGGTTGTATAGGATAGAGATTGTGGAAACCAAATGTTTTGGCTGTGCATGATGGCCACATGTTTGTTAGCCTAGCCATTGAGGCACAAGCATCATTTCTTTGTTGTGTTGATAATAAGGAGTGATCTGATCAGAGGATGAAAATTTTGTGAAGCATTGGAAGATGCTAGAGCCCAATAGACGATGTAGACAATTAAGTGGGGCAGGCCGTAAACTTACTTTGTCTTTTCCTTATGTCCTCTGGTATTGCTTCTCCTCCTCCATTAGTCTACCTGATAGCTTAGATTAATTCCTCTCTCACTCCTGCTTCTCCTTCTTTTGCTCCCTATGTGGTTCAGGAGAAAAATAACAGGTAACCGAGAAATATTCCTTTATGGTTAGAAATTTGACCATATATATGTTAGGGCGAGATTGCGGCCCTCCTATAGTGATCAGCCTTTTCCAGTTTCAACCCCGTGAGAGAGGAGGTGTCGAAGCCTTGGCATCTGTCTGTAGCCCACCTTCTGGACTCCCCTGGGTCTGTTGGTCTTCTTCGTGGATAGGGAACCATTGCGTGTTTAGGGACCAGTGTCTGTGCCCTTCACCACCTCTCTTAACCGTCTTCTGGTTCAAACTTGGCAGTTCTCCGAAGGAGTTATTTGGCAGTTAAGGGCTCGTGTTCACCGGTTCACGTATCATCTGTTTTGGAGAGATTGATAGTGATGTATGTGAACTGGTAGAGTTATTTAGGCACATATATTGCATTTACTTCAGTAGTTTCTGAGCTGTGTGTCAATTCTTCTGTTATCATTTACTCAGTTACTCACCCTGCATTGTCCTCTGAGTGGACAATAACCCTCCCCTGATTTACTGTACTCAGTTCTTCCCTCTTATCACCTCATATTTGTCACCATGTGACATTTTTTCCTTTTCATAATAGCAGCCCTCCCTCTTCTGCCACTTATTTATCTAGAGTGAGGCAGCCTGGTGATAGAACGGCTCTCACTTCCCAGCAGTCACCTCTTAAGTGTTTTGCAGATGGTTCCAGCTGTCGTCATGGTTATATGGCAACATCATACGAGAACCCTTTACCTTTCCCACCCAGCTGTCTCTCTTCCAGCCGTCCAGTACATACTACTGCACTGGCATTCTGTGACGTCATTGCTGATGTTCTGTGGTATGTCACCTTCTCTGGCATTTTTTGCCTCACCGTCATCGTCTGTAGATTGCTGTTTTTCTTCCGTCTCAGTTCTTCCTTTAGACTTTAGGGTTTCAACCCTAATTTGGCTGATTCTCCTTTAGTATTTAAGCTATGCATAGCTTGTGTTGTTCTGTTTTCACTTGCATTTGCTGAAGGTGAATCCATTGACTAGTGCTCTTCAGTTCCTTTCTGCCTTGGCTCCTCTTAAAATGAGTTATGGTTTGGTGCGCATTATCATGGAAGTAGAGCCTTTGGGAATTGGATGAACAGTTGAAAGAGAAAGCTAGGAAACTGTTTACTGTTAAATAGCTCTGCACCTAACATGAACAATGTAGTGTACTCGCAACCTAGGCAATGTGCTGTTAATCTAAACAACATAGGCAATCTCTGAAGTGTGTCCTTTAATGCTGGTTCTCTGAATCCTAATGCGTCTATTTTCAGTTTTTGAAGCTGCCTAGAACTGGGTTAGGACTTAGATACAATATAAGTTTTCACCTTCCTCTGTTCAACATGCAAGTTTCAAGTTCTTGGACCTAGGAAGTGAAGACTCCTCTAGTTAGCTATACATATATGTATATGTATATACAGTATATGAAATATTTATGCATGTAATAGATATTTATGTATGTATGTGTGTACTGTGTATACATACAGTATAAGCAGTAATGATGATGATAATAGATATAAATATTAGCCCTGAAGAGGCAGAGTTTCTTGAAGATGCATCAGACTTTTAACCTGTCCTTGATAGACCTACTTCTGAGGCTAATGGGAGGAATGTCTTAATCCTTTTACAACTAAGTTGTAAAGTACCAGAAACCGTTGTGTATATATCATTAAAAAGTAGCCCTGCTCACCATTAGTAGCTGTTTTTGACAGCTTCCCACCATTGTCGCCTTAACCTCTAAGTGTTTAAGGCCATCTCCTAAGATGTCTTAAATCAGGAGATTAGAATTAGAAAATTCTTAGTGCTACCTTTTAAGTCTTCCCTCTAGGGTCTTGCCCCTACAACCTTTTCTGCGTGCAAGTTCCATGTAGAATTTCCCAAACCACTCTCGAGTTCTGCTTCAGTAGTGATCTGGCTCACATTCTAAGTGAAAAAATTACAATTGTAACCATAACTGATGTTTTGAAATCCCAGTTCAAGTAGGCTATGTGGATGCTCAGAAGGCCGTGTACCGAGTTTCGGAAGTGTCTGGCAAAGATTCAAGAAGAACCTTTGGTAGTGATGGTCCTCAGGGAAGGATACTTTGTACTTCCTGTTATATATTTACCCACTATCAACTTCCTGATATCCTTCTCTCCACACTCTTCACAAAGAGAGGTTCTGATTTGGGAGGTGTAGATTGGACAGTTGTTATGCAATGAGGCCATTGAGACATTTTTATTTCAGTCACCAAAGTTTTACCATTGTTTTTTCTTGTTCCCAAGACCTCAGGGAGGGAGCTGGAGGCCAGTTTTGGACATTTCCAGTCTAAACAAGTTTATTCATAGTACTCCCTTATTGATGAGTCATTCACTTTGGTCCTGGCAAGCCTTTTGGAAGAGGGGCGAAGGTTGATTTCTGTCGATGTGTATGACATGTATTTTCACATCCTGGTACACCTTCAGCTGCAGAAAAATATACTCCTGGGTGTTGGCATTTTTGGCATGATGGAATCATCTCCTTGCTATTAGAGTAGTTCTCTCATATTTGGACGACTGGTTTGTTCTCACCAGTTTGTTTCTGACGACCTTGAGGGTGAAGAATTATGTTTTGTCTAGCCTCAGGACTGGGCATTTTGTTCTGCTTTGACTAATCTATGCTTTTCTAATCCAGTCAGTTGCTTATCTGGGGATGAAGATTAGCTTTCTCTTGTTGGGGGTTTTCCAACAGAGAGATGGATAGACAATTTTCTACCAGTTTTGAGAACTGTAATGGGTTGGCCTGTAGACCTCAAGAACCTTTACACTGCCCTGAGATGTCTCGGAGGCAGATTGGGGAGCCAATCTGAGAAACATTTAGTGTCAGGGAGTGGGAAGGTAAACAACCTACAGCTTTTGGGATTTTGGAATGGTCTTACACAAGCAGAACATCTAGTCAGAGACAATATGATTGCAGTCTTTCTGACAATTCAACCTCTCATTTCTCACATAAAACAACAAGGAGACACAAATCAAGAGATTTGTTCAGGCTAGCAAAGAAACTCTTATCCTCTAGACAGAGTCCAGCAACATCATTCCACTACCTTATTTTGTCCTGGGGAAAAACATTGTTATTGAAGACCAACTCAGCAGAAAAGGGTGAGGTCTTTGGTCAGATAGCCTCTCTTCCTCAGTTTTGCCAGAAATTGTGGAACCTTTGTGGAGCCCCAAACACCAATCTGTTCATGACTGCCCAAGACACTACATTCCCAGTTTACTGCCCTCTGTGCCAGGATCGTTAGGCATGGGCAGTTGATGTCTTCCTTCAAGAATGGTTGAATCTAGACCTTTATGCTTTTCCTGTTTTTGCTGTTTTGAGGAAATACTCAACAAGTTGTGAGCTTTGCTGAACACCAGGATGATTTTGATAGCTCATTCATGGCCCCAAAGGAAATGGTTCCCCTAACTTCCCTTCTTGGTGGTAGATGTTCCTCATTTCTTCCGTTCAGGAAAGATCTTTTCAGACAATCTTATTTTAGAAGATTTCATCAAACCTCCACATGCTTCATCTGACTGTGTGGAGATTGTCAGTTGTCTGTTCTGAGCTAAGGGCATTTCTAGAATGGCCAAGGAAGCAATCCTTAAGTCTAGAAGACCCTCCACTGTTAGACTTGTGTATCAATAACAGTGGTCAGTTTATTGTTCGTGGTGCTTGTCCAGAGTGATATTCAGCACCCGTTCCACTAGATATACTGATTTAAGTTCTACCAGTAACTCAGGTATGCAAAGCAGTTATCACAATTATCAAAGGATACCAGTTTACATTGCATTCAGTTCTGTATCATGCTGACTAGAATATCACTCATGATTTAAAGTTTGAAGATGTTTTCAATCTTTTGTGCTGGAAATTTCAATCTTCCTATCATGGTTTACGATGAAATTTAGACGTATTCCTTCAGACTTTAACATAACCTGTTTGAGCCTTTTGATAAGGCATTACTTAAGAACTTTGAAGAAACCTTTCTTTTAGCTCTTGCTGCAGTAAAGTGTATTAGTGAGCTTCAAGTCCTTTCTTGTATTTGGGCTTTATTCTAGTGGCAATCTCTCTTTTCTTTCATTGCTTAGAGAAAAGATATAGAAGTGAAAGCCCTTCTCAGATTTGTGACAGTGCGTAGTTTAACTGCTTTGGTAGGCAATGAAGAAATGGCTGACTTATGTCCAGTTAAAACTCTTAAGGGTTTACCTGGACAGACATAAACCTTTTAGAGATAAGAATTTATCTGTGGTGTTAGAAGGCCAAACACTCCTATGTCCAAGAATGCTCAAGTCAATGCACACAGAGTTGATTCCTGAGCTTTTACCATTTTTGGAAATAATCCTCATGGCTTTATTTCCTTTAAAACCTTTTCCTAGAGAAGGTTGTCGTGCAGCTCAGGGGAGATGTAACTGTTTTTACCTCATTATTTGCAAAATTTTCAAATTCAGTATGAGGTGTAAAGCCCTTAGTCCTATCGTTGCAGTGGGGATGCTGTCTCCTGAACCAAATATGACAGTAACCTTGCTTTCTATCTTATTGTTAGTTGTTAGGAAATCCTGCTACAGTACTGTATTGAGTTTTGGGAGCATGAAGTACACATTGGTGTACAGGAACATGCATTCATATATGAAGGTGGTAGTTGTTTTGAGTTGTGGACTCTAAGTTATGGGCTTTTGACTCAGGCACAGGAGTCACTAGTAATGTACAAGATAGTAATTTTTTCCCTGTAAAGATCCTCTTGACAAGTCTCACTATGAGGGCCTTACACCCTGTTGTGGTTCCATTGTTTGGCGACAGTACTTGCCAGTAAGGATCACACAAGAGGCTGAAATGTTGAGAAGCTTTTTTCCCCTTATTAAAAAGCTTTTAGAGTGCTTGGCAGAACATTGTCTCTCTGTCTGCACTAATCCACCAACCTCATTCAATGTGGTAGTCAGCTAACTTTAACAGTAGGTAAGATTCATTCCAAATAATGAAAATTTTCATGACCAAATTATTTATTTGGATATTTACTTACTGTTAAAGTGGAAACCCACCCAGCCTCCCCACATCTTATTGGGTGGTCATGAAGAATTCTTGTTCACAAGAATGTAAACATTCCAGTGCCACCGGGTGGGAAACAGGTGATTACAGAGACAATCCTAGTGAGTTAACCAAGCATTATTTTTTTTTATTTTGAATGCTGATCCCACCTAATGGCGCGAAGATATGAGCTAACTTTAACAGTAGGTAAGCATCCAATTAATTAATTTTATCATGAAAATTTTCATTTTCCTGTGTTGAAGATGCTCTGACCTCAAAGGTGTGCCTGAATTTTGAAAAGAAAAAGTAAATATAAAATAAGATGGCAAACTCACACATTGATGGCTGTTTTGGTTGGTGCACTTAGCAATTTCAACTTTTCACAATACATTTAAAGTACCATGACTTTGGCAGGTACAGCATATTGATTATTGTAATTTTTTTAGTTTATTTATTTGAAAAATACTTTTTGTTTTGTTTTTGCAAGATTTTTTATTGTAATATTAAATATACTTTTCTGAATTTGAGAATTGGGTTAAGAATGGAACTTAACCATAGAAGAAGTAATAGTACAATAATTATATGGTGCAGATGAAGAAAATCAAGATCCAAGGGGAGTTGGGAAAGGTTTTTATAATCATTAAGTTGTTAAACAAGTTCACCAACTGAGAAGTTCGACAGCGAGGCACATTTCCTGCATAATGGGGCTGCATTCAGTGAATCTGGTTGCTCATGGCAGAGAAAGGGGATTGGGGATCAATTGTGAATGTGAAAGATCTCTGTTGAAATACATCTTATGAAAAATTGACAAACAAGAGACTTTCCGTTGATGGTCCATGTCATAATTTCTACTATTAGGAAATAGAAACCACCACCACGAACCACTCTATCTAAAAAGAGGTAAATCTGTGGCAGAAGCTGACGTCCACACCAGAGAACAATATTCTACTAAAGGAAGTACAAATGACCTAAATCAGGTTGTATTGATTTTATCACTGTTATAAATATATGAAGCCTTACGAACAATACCTGACTTTCGTGCAGGACTTGCTGAAACTTCATTAGATGTTTCTCAAAATTTAGATGTGAGTAAGAAGTTACACCTAGATTAGTTAAAGCTTCAGACTCATTCAGCAAAGTTCCATCCACCTGAAGGGGAGGATGGGGTGGGAAATCTGTGAGATCTGCTAATCAATAGTGTTTTCATTTTACTGGAGTTCAGCCTGATACCCCATTCTCATAAGTGGAGACTTCACTGCACCCACAAGTGTAGCATCATTGGCATACTGATCAATCTTGTTTTCCAGGCCAACAACCATATCACTTGTATGTACTAAAAATAACATTGGACCAAGAACACTACTCTGTGGAACTCTAAACACAATAGGTCTTGGTTCAGTAAAGATCCAGTCCACAGCAACTCTCTGCTGCCTACCTGTAAGGAAATCTTGAAGTAATCCTACAACATATCCACCCACTCCAAGATTCTGAAGTTTGTAAATAAGTGCCTTGTGATTTAAAAATCGAAAGCAATACTAAAATCCATTTGAATTACTCTACACTCAAACCTTTATCAAGTCTAAAAGAGCATCGCAAGTACATAACTACTTCCTGTTTGCACACTAATTATCAGCTAACAATCCTTTAGATTCCACACTTATATAGTGGCTTAAAAATAAGTTTTTCAGCAACTTTGGAGACCGCAGGGAGAATAGAGATTGGCTTGTAGTTAGTGCAGTCTGCAGATGTGCCACTCTTTGGAACAGGATCTTTGCAATATTAATGAAGCTTCTTATGTGTTTTACACATTTTTTCTTGATGATATTAATTCATAATATTTACCACAACAGAGCATTTTTCCGTCAGGTTTTTTATACAAGGTAAAAGGTCTTATCCATATGTTTCTTAGTGACATTCGCAACACCAGTGTCTCAGTTTCATGAAGAGTAACTCTCTCTCTCTCTCTCTCTCTCTCTCTCTCTCTCTCTCTCTCTCTCTCATCCTTTTGTGTTGGCAGGAATTTCTCCATTTGTTTTTCTAAACTTTTTGATAAGTATTTTTTAGTTAATAAAGCTGTAACATTTAGGTATTTTAGAATCTTTATAAAAAACCTGGGATGTGAACCTTGTCAAGAGCATATAATGTTAAAAGTACAGTACTGTAATATGTAAATGAAGTACATGAATGGACTGTGTATAAGAATCCCCTACACTGCATTTTTTTCACTGAATTGTGCTTTGAGTTAACCTAAGCTGTGTAGTAGGTTCCACAAGATGTGTTAATAGTTCCTTTGGAAGTGAATTATTTTTGAAAAGTCTTTACTTACTCTCCAATGTTTGGTAATCTTTTATAGTTCTCTTCTGTTTTGAGTTGCTATACATAGAGGGATAATGAATTGGGAAATAGCATGTTAACTATTTTTTGAAAGGTATAGTGGGATAAAATAAAGCAAACAATGTTACCAAGAGTATTTTAAATTCATGTTCCATTGTTAAGGATCACAATCATTCAATCCTTATGACAAAGTAAGAACTGTTATTACAAATCCAAAGAAAGACATTAAGTTCCATCTTCATCCAATACTGTTATTATTATTGGTATATTTTGAGTATTAGTGAAACACTATGCTGTATTAGAGCAGGACCCAGAGATATGTACAATGGAGATTTTTTATTTAAACTTTCATTTGTTACATTTACACTTACTAGAACAGAAAATTTATATATGGTGACAAATAATGATGTATAGTGAAGCTTTAAGGACATACTGATCCTTCATTAGAAAATTGGGTGTTGAAATTCTTCTTACTTTATGAGAAGGCATTATCCATCATAAAACTAATTTTACTTTCGATTAAATTTGCTCATTCAAAGATACATGACTTTTAAATGTTGAATCCTCTCTTCTGTAATGGTTAATAGCTGAATTTCAGAGTGTCCTTGAGGTTTCTTGTGTATTGTTAGGAAAGAGTTTATTAACATCACACAAAACCATATAATTTTAAAGAGTTCATCAGTATTGTTTAAAAGTTTTAATTCTAACAGAATTTATAACTAAAACATTTAAAGAAATTGAAGGTTAATGATTTACAAAGGAGGTAATTTTCCTTGTTGAGTATTATCGCCAAATACCTTACATTAACAATGGGTATCAAGATGGCACTGCACATTGCATGTTTTTGAATCTGGTATGAGATAAAGCGCAGTCATACACATGCATAAATATCTAAATTGAGAAACATTAGGGACGCGGCATACACTGTAATGCTCACCAGTGTCACATGAAATAACATAGTACATATACAACATGGCAGTAGAAAAGGAACCCCTTTCTTCTCCCCTAGGGACAAGATCCCAGCCCACCACAGGCTGGCCACCTTTGATTTGACACCTCCATACCAAGCTTTTAAAGAGAAAAAATATATATAACATGAGTTGCTAATATTGTAATACTGTAGTACCTTTGCTAATGCATCAAGCACCATGTATACAATCATAGAGAGTGACATACAGTATACGTTTCATACAATTAGAGCAATCACAATTAATTTTATTTGATATTAAGCTACCTATAATTTTACCATTATTGTGGTACTCTCGTCAAGACAACATCCGGTAATTATTAGTGTATAATATTGTAAACACACACACAGCTAAAAGCAAGAGATTAGACACTTGATGGTTAGATAAAACTTTGTTACAGAGGTTGTAACTGCAGTAACAATATTCAGATGATGGTGGCTTGTATGCACTTTTATGTTGTATGCAGCCCTCTTTGACCAGGCCTGCTTCAGCATAACGGGCATGGTCTGTAGTATTCGGTGTGCAGCCATCCATTGTGGTGACCATCACATTTTCTGAAAAGAAAAATACACATGGTGGTTTAAAGTACACATGGTGGTTTTAAGTTATCATCATCACTTTCATGCATTTGTGTCTGATAAGTTATGACTGCCTGGGCCTTGCCATGGTTGGTGTCATGCTCTTTCCATATCAAACTCTTCTCTAATTATTCCCCTTCTCTTCTTCCCAACACTTAAACCACCTTAGCGTTTGAAATCTTTATCAGTTTTCCAATCATGAATGCCACATCTGTTAAATTTCCTCATTAGTGAAATTATTTTCCTACTCAACACACTCCAGCCTTAAATCTTTACATTTTTAGTAACACTTGTATAGATTCTCCATGTTCAGCTTTGTTTCCATTTTCTTTTATTTCAGTCCTCTTCCTCCTCCTATTGCTCTTTTATACATGTTTGACAAGGAAAATTCATCACTCTATTTAACCTGCACTCTTGAGCATCCTTCGACACCACTTATTGCAATCTGGTTATACTCTAACTACATTTATCCTTACACAGCAATTGAACTTTCTAGTTTGCACCTACTCCTTTTCTACCCTACTTGTCACCATGATCTTGGTTTTGTTCACCATTTTACTTCCACTCTTCCAGTTTTTAATCTTACAAACATACCTGAGACTCTTCCTTTGATTCTGATGTTAGCAGCAGGTCATCTGCTACAGAGGCTGTATCTTCATTAGTTATGATATACAGAAAAGGGCACTCACATTGTTCTCCAATTCTTATGACATATCTGAACTCTAGGTCATGTGTTGTATCATCTTACAGCACCATCAGTTGCCCAGCAAGTCTTTCTGGTACATTCTACCTTCTTAATGCCCATCTAATTGCTTGTCATGGTATTCTGTCATGTTTTCTCAAGGTCTGCAAATTTACAGTGGGGACTTCTTTTTGTTACCGGTACACTTTATGGGGAAATGTTACCATTGTGGAATTTTGCTGGTGTAGCTGTGAATCCCATAGAAAATTATGAATTTTTTAGGCCCATAGAAATTACCAATAAGAAACTGAGGTTCAGTGAAGGTAATTTATTTAATTCTTGTAAGCAACATAAATGATAAATGAGGCTTTAATGCCAAAGAAAAGTTGTATATCATAAAAAAAAAATTCTAGTGTAAAATGCAACAATGCCAAAGAACATTAGCCTTTGCCTTCTGGCAAAACTAAAGATGGTTTGTGGTTAGTCTTTTTGAATTGAACCCGCTATATTGCTCATGAAAGAAAGTAATTGCAGTAGCCATTTATTGGGAAGATATCTAATATTTTCTTTCTTTTATCTCTATTTTATATTTTACATGCATAATATGCAGATGTAGATACAATTAGGCATGCAAGTTAGGATTATTCATAAGTATGGGGATATCTGATTCAAACTCCCTTAAATTAAGAATAAAAGGAAGTTACCCTGGGATGTGAAATTACCATAATCATGATTACTGTGTGTTTAAGCCTTGAATGCTAATCGAATGTGAAACCCTCACAGCCTTATAGCAAAAAGATATCGAATGCGAAGGGATTCTTAAAACTCTCACAGCATTATAGCAAAAAGATATCGAATGTGAAGGGATTCTTAAAACCCTCACAGCATTATAGCAAAAAGATATCGAATGTGAAGGGATTCTTAAAACCCTCACAGCCTTATAACAAAAAGATATTGCATGTGAAGGGATTCTTAAAACCCTCGCAGCTCCATAGCAAAAAGATATTGCATGTGAAGGGATTCTTAAAACCCTCACAGCCTTATAGCAAAAAGATATCGAATGTGAAGGGATTCTTAAAACCCTCACAGCCTTATAGCAAAAATATATCGAATGTGAAGGGATTCTTAAAACCCTCACAGCCTTATAGCAAACGGATATTGCATGTGAAGGGATTCTTAAAACCCTCACAAACTTATAGCAAAAAGATATCAAATGTGAAGGGATTAGTAAAACCCTCACAGACTTATAGCAAAAAGATATCGATTGTGAAGGGATTCTTAAAACCTTCACAGCCTTATAGCAAAAAGATGTTGCATGTGAAGGGATTCTTAAAACCCTCACAGCCTCACAGCAAAAAGATAAAGATTTCTGTACCATTGTTGTTAAATTTACAAGGTGGTTTGTACCATTGAATATATACATAATAG
>NC_089750.1:49814407-49829407 GCF_040412425.1 Macrobrachium rosenbergii
ATGGAAAATTCTTCTTTCTGAATTTGGGATTAACTGAGATCCAAGGGGAATTATATTTTGCAATATCATGAGCACTGGCCAGGGTTCAAACTATGTTTTTGGGTGAAAGTTGTTCTGTTCTCAAGTTGAGTGGATTCAATGTTAAAGGGTATTTGGGGTTAATATTTAAGAGTATGAAAATGGCATGTGTAAATGAGGCACATAACTTCATATTCATATATATATATATATATATATATATATATATATATATATATATATATATATATATATATATATATTATATTAGATATGGGAGCACGTGAGAAGTTTAACGCCAAAGAATACTATTCGCAATTGCTCCCTCACGCAAAACTAAACAGAACACAGCTTATGGAATTATATATATATATATATATATATATATATATATATATATATATATATATATATATATATATATATATATATATTAGATATGGGAGCACGTGAGAAGTTTAACTCCAAAGAATACTATTCGCAATTGCTCCCTCACGCAAAACTAAACAGAACACAGCGTACGGAACAGTCTACGGAACACAGTATTGTAGTAAAATATATATATATATATATATATATATATATTATATATAAAATATATATATATATATATATATATATATATATATATATATATATATATATATATATATATATATATGTGTGTGTGTGTGTGTGTGTATATAATATAATTATATATGTATGTATATATACATATACACACACATATATATATATTTTTTAATCAATAATAAAGACGCAGTGTGTTCTATAATGCAATTACGTCATCGGAAGACAGCTGCTGTATGAAAATATAATAAAAATTGTTCGATGAAAAAACATTGCACAAGAAACAATGCAGAGAGGAAATCATTTTGACTGAAATTCATAAAAAAAAAGGGAAATGTTTTGGATGTGGTTCGAGTTTTAAGAGACTATACCATTTTCAGAAAACAAAAGTGTCGATATGTTTGAGTGTGATCTGACGAATTTTCCCTTTTCCCAAATTATATTAACTTCACTTTTATAAAATATTTTTTCTTTATTGAGTTTGGCGTTCGTTTTTGTGTGTTAAGGATTTTTGAACGATATTCCTAAAGCTACACACAAGTCTATTTCGTTTAGGAATTGGTTATTATTTATTTAACCTAACAGAACAGTGTATAAGTACGAAAAATAGAACATGAACAAAATATTAAGAGAATAGTGAATAAGTACGAAAATTAGCGTATATAACTGAACTATTACCTACTATAAATTTCTATGGAATTAATGGAATAAAAAAAAAAATAAATAGATTTGTAATGGAAGAATACGGTGGATTGGTAGATAGATTAATACATCGTTTTTCATCGAATTAATAAATAACCAAAAATATGAAAAGAGTAAATTATGAATAAAAAAAAAGTCTCAAAGGAAGGTTATTCAGTCTATAGACACCCGTCTAAGACGTCCATTCCTTCATGAGGATGTGATTATTTAAAGATCTCCCCTTACAGTAAGGTCCGGTTTCGTTATTCGATCCCTTTCCTCTCCCTGCTCTGGAGAGAGAGAGAGAGAGAGAGAGAGAGAGAGAGAGAGAGAGAGAGAGAGAGAGAGTGTAAATGTGAGAGGGGAATGGTAACTTAATAATAGAATTATTTAGTAGTTGCTGAGAGAGAGAGAGAGAGGAGAGAGAGAGAGAGAGAGAGAGAGAGAGAGAGAGAGAGAGAGAGAGAAAGTGGATGTGAGATGGGGATGGTAACCTAATAATAGAATTATTTAATAGTTGCTATTGAAAGCAGAGAGAGAAAGAGAGAGAGAGAGAGAGAGAGAGAGAGAGAGAGAGAGAGAGGAGAGAGAGAGAGAGAGAGAGAGAGAATGTCTGTATGTGAGAGAAAGATGGTATCTTAGTAACAGAATTATTTAGTAGTTACTGTCGAAAGTTAAAAGATTTGAGAGAGAGAGAGAGAGAGAGAGAGAGAGAGAGAGAGAGAGAGAGAGAGCGCAGTCAAATTAGTTTATCTGGTCGCGATGGTCCAATTAGACCCTGATGGCCTGCCATTACTACGAAGACAGATTAATGATGGCGTTCACTTTGTCCCGTTTTTATGCAACACAGTTTTTCACTTTGTATTATTTCGCTGTTAAGCCATTCATTGTCAGCCGCTCTCATAGGAAATACCTCGGAACCTCTCACTCTGTGTTCCGTAGACAGTGTTCCGTAGGCTATGTTCTGTTTAGTTTTGCGTGAGGGAGCAATTGCGAATAGTATTCTTTGGAGTTAAACTTCTCACGTGCTCCCAAATCTAAGTATTGAACGCAGTTTTAATGATAGATGTTGTTAATTTATTGACGGAGAAATCTTTTGTGGGAACCAGCCGAACATGCATTAGCGTCGTTCATTTTGTCTCAAAGTAGAAAATGAAAAAACTCATACAGGACAAAGAAATGTGTGAAAGAGACGGAGGTCTATAAATCAGAACGAAATATAAAATGATCAAAGGCAGATAGTTAATAGTGGGACAGTTTTTAGGTGTGTGTACATACATACATACATACATACATACATACATACATACATACATATATACATACATACATACATATGTATGTATGCATGCATGCATGTATGTACATACATACATACATACATACATACATACATACATACATACATATATATAATTATATATAATTTTTTTTCCAAAGTTAGAAAATAAATAAAACAGGTTGCACGGACTGTGCTACCCTTGGCTTCATTGAGCTGCATGTTTGTGTAGCAAATACAGAGGTCCCAGACGTATTTACAATCCTCTTCGTGTTGTCGTAAATGGTCCGTTGTGATAACGACCTGGCAGGCATTCATCACTTGCACTAACAATTATCTACACGGCCGTTTAGTTGTATCGGCTTTCATGTATTAGACTTAACAATCCAGGACATCCTGTCTTGCATATTTTTGGGGCCACGAGAATCAAGGAGGAGGAGGAGGTGGGAAGGGAGAGGGGAGGGAGGGTTTGGGCGTGGGGGAGAAGGATATGGTTTGGCACTGGCACTTTCAGCCATTGCCTGTTATAAATAATGCTTGGAATGAAGTCATTCGCCGCTACTCCTTTCCTACCCATGCCTTGAAACCACCTCCTGGTACATCGAAAGGCATTGTAAGAGTTGGCCTCTCTCTCTCTCTCTCTCTCTCAGAACTACTGGTGACAAAGGCTGTCCATGTGAAAGGAACATCTATGTCAAATGGGGGCAATATGTCGCGTGAAATGATATTTTGATGAGAGAGAGAGAGAGAGAGAGAGAGAGAGAGAGTTGCAATATATTTATCAGAATTCATCACACTTTAATAATAATAATAATAATAATAATAATAATAATAATAATAATAATAATAATAATAATAATAATAATAATTGTAGTGGTATAGTAATGGTGCGTTGGTATTTTGAAATTATTTAAGAAAATAATTTGGTGTAAAATAGTAAAAAGTGTTAAAAAAAAGACCTTTCATACTCGTGGACAGTAAGTGAAGAGCTTAGGCGTTGTAAGACGATGTCCTGTCATAACAGGTGCAAAAATATTCATTTGATAATGTAAGCTTAGAGTGAATGACGAATTGCAGTTTTCTTTTACCAGCCCAATTCAAAACCATTAACGCAGTCACTTACCGGAATGTTTCCCGGTGCCTCTTCAAGAGCTGGAATGTTAATCTTATGCACATGGTATTTATTTTACACAATCAGCATGTGCATGCAATGGAGTCTCTCGTAAGTCTGCTTAATTTTTAATCATGACTCTCTCTCTCTCTCTCTCTCTCTCTCTCTCTGTCTTACTCTCTTTATGACATCTCAATTTACCTATTTATGACATCTCAATTTACTAGTTTCTTTCTCTGACTCTCATCAACTGATAAATTACAATTCTGTACGGTCTTTTCTCTCTCTCTCTTTCATTTAGTTTAAGCAGGACTTCTACTATAACACGGACTCCTGCTTCCGTGAGAAAGCCCGTATCATTCACGCTCTCTCTCTTTCTCCTTCGTGGTTGTAGTCACGGAAGGACCCCCCCCCCAACAACCCCTTTCCGTGAACTGTGGCTATGAGTTCCCGTAGATTGTATAATCGTACTTGATAATACGTGTTCTGAGATCAATGGTAGACCGTTTTGTTTGCAGTATTGACGCTTCTTAGTAAAGTGAAATGGCGTTCAACTTTTCGAAGTAAAAGCAAGTGAAACTTGATGTCTGTAGGTAAAGGAAATGGAGTTTGATGTTTCCGGGTAAAAATAAGTGGAGTTTTATTTTTCTCAGCAGGAATAAATGGAATTCAGCTAATTAGATTATCCAAAAGCTTGTTTGTAATATATCGAATTTGATTGAACCTTTTATTCGACGCTAGAAAATGAATAGAAAAACCTTGTTCTATAAAAGGAAACTTCATTAGTTACCGCTGAAAGAACGCGTCATTCGTGGCTACTTTTCCTTGAGATGTGAAGGTTAAGCCTCGCAAAATAATTGTATTTATGTTTTAGTGTGAACGCTCAAGGTGACGTTCAGTTATATTGTTTAATTTTACAGTGCAGTGTTGCTACACATTAAATAGAGAAGTATGCGTTTTCAAGTGTGTTATATGTAGCGATGAAAGATTTTTGGGAAAATTGTGTATGAATTTTTTTATTTTTATTTATTGCAGAAATACATTCCTGTCGAAATAAAGTTTACCATAAAATATTTGTTGAATGTGACATCGGAACTAACATTCCAGTAATTTCAGTTCACATTAAGCATAATGCATAATCCCCTCTCTCTCTCTCTCTCTCTCTCTCTCTCTCTCTCTCTCTCTCTCTCTCTCTCTCTCTGTGGCTGCTTATTTATCTGCTTAGAAAAACAATCATATGCTCCTCTTCAGTTCAAGTCAGACATTTAAGCCTCCTGATCTCTTTTACCTCTTCTTTTGTGTATGAGAGAGAGAGAGAGAGAGAGAGAGAGAGAGAGAGAGAGAGAGAGAGAGAGTTCATTTACCAGGAGGGGATTTGATAACATTTATATTTAAATAAATTTAATTCTGCCTGTTGCACATGGTGTATCCTCCTGATTTCTCTCTTATTATCCCTTTGTTATCGTCATAAGGGAGAGAAACCAAGAGAGAGGAATGTTGCTCCATCTTTTCCCTGCCTAGCCTCTCTCTCTCTCTCTCTCTCTCTCTCTCTCTCTCTCTCTCTCACTGACCTCCCAGGAAATAGCAGCGGGATGTGAGTGAGGAAGTTTGTCACCATCACCACCACCTTATTCTTGGCATTTTATTTTAGTTTCATTTTTGGGTCGCGCGCTCATATTTCTGGGCCTTGTCGCCTTTTGCTTTTCATGCGTTTATTTTACGTTTGTTGTCCTTATCATCAGCACCTTCCTAACTTTTTCTCTCCGCTGATAGTCATCCACATCAGCATCGTTCCGGGTTCATCTCCCGTTTCATCTCGATGGGTCTCTCTCTTGCCTCTCGGGTATTTCCCACCGGGAGAATCGGCTTTCATTCTCTAACCTACTTTCCTCCTCCCTTTCATCTCTCCCTCTCTTCCCCCCTCCCCTCGGCTTTTGCATGAGGGAATCTGGCAGTAGCAGTCTTTAAGAAGCGAGGCAATGTACTGATGATAAGTAAGTCCGTGGCATGTGAGAGCCACCGTGCGTGACGTATTTGCCCCCATGGGTAACATCTAGTGTGTGTACGTGTGTTTGTGTGTGTGTTTATGTGTGGGTGTAGGAGTCTTCCCCAGGGTGTGGGAGCGGAGAGGAACGGGGGGAAGGAAGGGTCTAAACTATATAGAAGGGGCGATAGCATATCATGTGGTTGAATGGAGGGGGATTTGGTGAGTGGGACGGTTTTCTTTTTGGCAGGACGAAGCGAAAGGGTATAATAAGCTTTCCTTATCATGGGTTGTTTGATGGTCTGGTATGGTACGGTTTCCTGGGTGCAGGGCATTTTTGGCACTCTTTCTGTTCCCTGGGTATTATTATTACTGCACGGTCTTGTCTTTATAATGAAGTCATGATTTTCAATTTAAACAGAGTGAACTTAGAAACGAAAGACTATTCGCTGCCGGGTTTCGTGGCCATACTAATGGCTTAAATGTTTGTATGCAGCAAAGACTGATTTATGCCAAAGCATTTGAACTAACTGGGATGCAGGGAAGAGGAAAGGGTATGAGTTACTTCTAATAAATATTTGTGCTTGCTCTCCTCGCCTTCTAAACTTTATTTTTCTTTAGTGTTTTTCATCGTTTTTGGTCTTTGAAAATGCTCAGGGCTTCTTATGAGGTAATCTGTGTGACTGAATGGGTGGAGTGCTTCCGGTGAAGAGCTCTCGAAAGTCAGTCACCAGTAGACGCATTTTCATGTGTAGGGGACAATGACACTTGACATTGAAAAGCCCTTCTTGAATTCGGTGTTTGGGATGTATCGTACGTATTTGAATACAGACCATTAATTGTATATGTAATTGTATTATTTATCTGTTATCATTTATTTAAATGATCAACATTATCTTTCATGTTCATATGGGAGATGTTTATGTACCTGTGTATAGGTCTGATAGCGTGCATAGTGACTTCCATTTCTGGGCAAAGTTTCGCTGTAAGACTAATAAACATGTTTGCCGTTTGTCAGTTATCGTCTTAACTTCAGAACGCCATTGGAACAGTTAGGTGATTTTACAGGAGAACGGCTTCATTCAAATAAAAGCTTGCAGTTTGTGATTAGCTCTTTCATTCAAACGAAATAACCGCTATGCTGGATGCTGTAAGTTTTAGGACACCTCTGAAGTTTACTTTCGCCTGCATGATTCGTCACATGCTTGTTTCCTAGTGTGGCATGCTTAAATGTATTCCTTCTTATTTCCTTCTTTCCTATCTAAATTACGTAGCCACGTTGACTCCATTTTGTTTATCAAAGTATCTAGTTTTCAAGAATAACTTGTTGTACAGTGCAGTTACTCAACTCTAAAGGAAATGCTCTTGCGCGAGTGGTAGAGTACAAATAAAAAGAATAATTGATTTTGATGTGGATAAAACGCAAGACACAAGAGGTAAATAGTTCTGCGAAGTGAAAAATATAAAGGTGTGAACGTAACACTGTTTAACTGTTGTCAAGTGTGAGAAAATTTGTTCACGTTTGCTAGACTGGTCAGCGTTTAAAAAGATGCCCGAGATGACTGGCTGCCGATGATAAGTATGTACCAGGCAGCTATCGTCAGCAATTTAATGGGATTGGTAAAGGGAATTAGCGAGGTTAGAAAAGCCAACAGAATGAGCAGGGGAGCCAGTGTTTTGTGTACTTAAGCCATAAAATGAATGTGCTCTTTATGAACCGTAATTTGAGAAAACAACTTAAAATATCATGCCATAAAAGCGAAATAAAGAACCATTATGCATTATGCGTAATTTTCTAGTTTTCCTGTACTCTTTGCAGTTTGCATATTTTAAATCAAAAGTATAACGGGAAGTTGAATGATTCCTTACCACGAACCCCCTGTTGTGTTGAGGTATTAGGGTGAAAAAATAAGTAAGTATAGCTTAGTTTTACTAGACCACTGAGCTGATTAACAGCTGAACTGGGCTGTGAAGGATTACACTTATTTTACGTGGCTAAGAACCATTGGTTGCTTAGCAACGGGATACAGCTTATTGTGGAATACATTATAGCGAGAAATTAATTTCTATCACCAGAAATTTTAAATTAATCGAACTGCCCATCGAATGACGGTCTGAAGCTCAACCAACTCGGCCAACAAAGGGCTATTATTTTGAAAGCCAGGTACTAGAATGGGGAGGGCTGAACCGTCGCTGTGAATTTGCATGTATAGCACATTGAATGCTTATGCTTATAGTAAGTAAATCTAGCTTCTCTACGTTTTAAATTAATCTAATTTGAAATATTAAATAGAAGTTTACATATGAGAAAGGTTATTTCGGTTTGGTTGAAGGAAGCGGAAAGTCAGAAAAGAATTATGTTGTATAAATTAGTTATTTTCCTCTGTTTTATATGCATCTAATGATATATATATATATATATATATATATATATATATATATTATATATATATATACATATATTATTATATATATATATATATTTACAGATATATATTTATTCCTCACTTCGTGATACATATATTATATTATATATATATATATATATATATATATATATATATATATATATATATATATATATATATATTTATATATACATATACATTTACATTTCATATATTTATAGATAGACAGATTTATATATTATATATATATATATATATATATATATATATATATATATATATATATATATATATATATATATATATATATATATATTATGCTTGGGGAAACTAAATTACTCTTATAGTTCTGCACGTTCACCGAGTTTGATCATATTTGCGAGAGAGCGGACCGCAACTCCATTCCCTCGGAGGAAGGCAGGAAACTGCAGATGGTGTATGGACTTTTAATCACCTTTATATTTTTCGAATTTCCCGGAGGTCAGCTGTCCAAGTTTTCACTAACTTCTCGAAGGGGCGGGACAAAAAAGTCGGCCAAACTCCCAGGAATAAGTTTGTGCCTTAGCGAACGCGCGGTGCATGGTAAAGCAGATCTTTTGCTCGTTGCGAGCATTTTACTGGACTGTTAGTCGTCTTGACATTTCCCCGGCGTTTTAATCGTTTTACGTTGTGTCGTTGGAGTATAAGCCTGTTGAGACTTTGAATTTGACTGGAGTTCGTATTTGGAACAGTGTTTAAGGGACGACTAATTTATATCCTAATGATGAATTTAAGTGATATTCGATACTCATTTTTCCATTTATTTCAATATTTTCGTTTTTTCACTGTTGTTGTTATTGTTATAATTACTGAGGCATTTTAACAATAATAATAATAATGAAAATATTATTATTATTATTATTATTATTATTATTATTATTATTATTATTAATATCAATTCAGAAAAGAGAAAGCGGTGAGAAGAAAAGGGAAAATAATGATAAATCAACAAACATTTGAGTGTTTCTTACATGAAAACGTCGTTACAAGTCAGAAAATCATGACAATAAAAATCCGCATTAATAATAATAATAATAATAATAATAATAATAATAATAATAATAATAATAATAATAATAATAATAATAATAATAATAATAATAATAATAATAATAATAATAATAATAATAATAATAAACAACGAAATATTTTTGAATCACAATGCATCTGGAACTACAAATTCCTGTTTGACCTTTGACCTCTCTCAGCACATCCGTTTCATTATTGGAGTATGCATGCTAATTATGAAGTTTCTGTGTGACCTCTAATTATGACCTCGACCCCTGGATCCAGTACGAAAAATGTTGAATCCCCGTCAATCATAGGGTTTTATATATGAATTTTGAAAGCCTTTTTATTCAGACAGATGTCAGTTACAACCTTTCCCTAGATTATGAAGAGGGCATAATAATAATATAATAATAATAATAATAATAATTATTATTATTATTATTATTATTATTATTATTATTATTATTACGAGCTTGTTGGCGAGCGCTACGCACGCTGGAACTCGGCACTGCTGCCGCCCCTATCCTCCCGATCCCCTACCTATCCCGCCCCCACCTGGGGTGGACAAACAGGTTTGCAAGAGGAAGGTTGATATCTCCCCTACCCTCCCGTTTCCTTACCTATCCCGCCCACTCCCTGGGCAGACAAATCGGTTTGCAGGGGGTGGGTGGCTGTGTCACGTCTCCCGTACTGTCACCCAGGGGAGGACAAACAAGATCAGATCCACTCGGATTTTATTATAGATTATATTATTACTCCTTAAACTGGTGTAAACAGACTGACAGGCCCGATTGACGGGTCCGTTACTACATACCCCTGCATGGTGAAGAGGGGCACAATAATAATAATAATAATAATAATAATAATAATAATAATAATAATAATAATAATAATAATAATCCTTAAACATGGTACAAGTATTGGGCTTCTTATATCAATTATCTTACTAAGTTTACGTGGTTGGGGAAGCTCAAGTTTTTCACACTTGACTGAACACCATCTAATTTGAACATTATTATTATTATTATTATTATTATTATTATTATTATTATTTATTATTATTATTCAGTAGTTGAAACCTATTCATATGGAACAACCCCACAGGGCCACTGACTTGAAACTCAAGCCTCTGAAGAATATGGTGTTCATTAGGAAGAAGTAAGAGGAAGTAAAGGGAAGTACAGAACGAAGATATCCCACTTATTTAAAAAGAAAAGAAAATGAAGAAATAGATAAAGAGATAAAAATGTATTAAAATGCAAGGAGAATAGTATGAGGGTAGTAATGCATTGCATCTTCCTTGAACCTCTGAAGTTCCAATCTCTCGACATCCTCAGGGAGGCTGTTCCACAGTCCAACGGTGTGAGAAACAAAGGATCTCTGGAACTGAGAAGTTGGACAGCGAGGCACATTTACTGCATATTGGTGCTGCTGTTTCATATAAACTCATTCAAAAGGTGTATGAGATTTAACGACAGATCGCAAGATAGTGATTCGTTCGGTGCGAAAGATAGTGACGGATCGTGAGATAGTGATTTGTTTAGTGTGAAAGATAATGACAGTTTGTGAGATAGTGATTCATTTAGTGTGAAAGATAGTGACTGATCGTGAGATGGTAATTTGTTTAGTATGAAAGATATTGACAGATCGTGAGATATCTATTCGTTTAGTATGAAAGATCGTGACAAATCGTGAGATAGTGATTTGTTTTGTATGAAAGATGATGACAGATCGCGAGATAGTGATTCGTTTGGTGTGAAAGATAGTGACAGATTGTGAGATAGTGATTCGTTTAGTATGAAAGATAGTGACATCGTGGGATGGTGGTTCATTTAGTGTGAAAGATAGTGACAGATCGTGAGATGGTGATTCATTTAGTGTGAAAGATAGTGATAGATCGTGAGATAGTGATTCATTTAGTGTGAAAGATAGTGATCGCAAGATATTGATTCGTTTAGTATGAAAGATGATGACAGGTCGTGTGATAGTGATTCGTTTAATATGAAAAATTGTGACAGATTGTGAGATAGTGATTCATTTAGTGTGAAAGATAGTGACAGATCGTGAGATTGTGATTGGTTTAGTAGGAAAGATATTGACAGATCGCAAGATAGTGACAGTTCGTGAGAGTGATTCATTTAATGTGAAAGATAGTAACAGATCGTTAGATAGCGGTTCGTTTAGTATGAAAGATAATGAGAGATCGCAAGATAGTGAGTATGAAAGATAATGAGAGATCGCAAGATAGTGAGTATGAAAGATAATGACAGATCGCAAGATAATGAGTATGAAAGATAATGAGAGCTCACAAGATAATGAGTATGAAAGATAATGACAGATTGGAAGATAGTGAGTATGAAAGATAATGGCAGATCGCAAGATGTGTGAAAGATAATGACAGATCGCAAGGTAGCGATTATGAAAGATAATGACAGATCGCGAGATAGTGAGTATGAAAGATAATGACAGATCGCAAGATTTGAGTATGAAAGATAATGGCAGATTGCAAGATGTGAGTATGAAAGATAATGACAGATCGCAAGATAGTGAGTATGAAAGATAATGACAGATCGCAAGATATTGAGTAGGAAGATAATGACAGATCGCAAGATGTGGGTATGAAAGATAATGACAGATCGCAAGATGTGGGTATGAAAGATAATGGCAGATCGCAAGATAGTGAGTATGAAAGATAATGACAGATCGCAAGATAGTGAGTATGCAAGATAATGACAGATTGCAAGATAGTGAGTATGAAAGATAATGGCAGATCGCAAGATAGTGAGTATGAAAGATAATGACAGATCGCAAGATAGTGAGTATCAAAGATAATGACAGATCGCGAGATCGTATGAAAGATATTGACAAATCGCGGAATAGTGATTCATGAATAGTAATTAAAGGCATCCCAGTGAGATGGTAGACACCGACCGATAAACAATGGTCCTCTGATGTTTCCGAGAAGTGTGAATGATGTCAATCGATGCGAGTTCATTCATCGAGCGCTTTCACGACGCTCCATGGATGACCCCCGCTGGCGAGAAAGTCAGGGGTCGCGCCAAACATCTCTCCGAAAAATTCTTGGAAACTTTGCTGGAAATGAACGTTACCAAAGAGGCTTCCCCTCCTCCTCACCCTCCCCCTCCCTCAACCCCTTTGGTTTTTGGGTGTTATGACCTTTCATGGAGAGTGGGAGTGATTGGGGTTTTAGGGGTTGAAAGTTCATAGGTCAGAGGTCACTTTTTTTTGTTTTGTTTTACTGTTTCCGTGGTAGAAAAGTCATAGGCTCGAAAAAAATGTAAGTTTGATTTTTTCACTTTCTTCGTTTTTGTTTTGAGTTTGTTTTAAATTTTTTTTTCCTTTCGTCTATTGCCCTGCATCATTTTATTATCGTTTGGGCTTTAATTGTCAGCATGTATGATTTCTTATTATGTTCTGATGCTTTTATTTTGTTATATTTGTCAGAATTTTCCTACTTTTGGCAATATGCAATTGCTTGTTTTTTTATATACTTGATTGTTACTTGTACTTTGTACCTAAGCTAGTAATGTTTAGGTCCTACTGAATGTGAGACTAAGGAAGTTTTATTTAATGAAGTGCCTAGTGTTTTGGTGAAGAACCAAGTGTGCTAAGTCGATCAGTCCTTAGAAGTCTCATTTTGGGGATGAACAGACTTGACTTACTCTTTCGGGTTTCAAGCCTCACTGTAACCCTGAATGAGGTCTGGAAACCATCTGAGTAAGATTTCAAGTGTGCGTTTTTTTTTTTTTGTTTTACAAGGAGGACTAGCCGTTATCCCCCGTAGGGGTTTAGTGTCGTCAGTGCACCTCACGGGTTGCACTGTAGGCACTACTAAAGGTTCTTTGCGTCGACCCTTCGGCCCCTAGCTGCAGCTCTTTTCATTCCTTTTACTGTACCTCCATTCACATTATCTTTCTTCCATCTTGCTGTCCACTCTCTCCTAACAATTATTTTATAGTGCAGCTGCGAGGTTTTCCTCCTGTTATATACACCTCTCAATTTCCTTTCCAGCAATGAATGACCTCTTAGGTCCGAGTGCTTGGCCTTTGGCCAAAACTATGTATTCCATTCCATTCCATTCCATTCCATTCCATTCCTCCTTTATCCTGCCCAATGAGCGACAAAAGATTTCAAACTCACATGGCAGTGTTGTGGCAGTTAATTTTCTCGCGCATTTATGCAAGAAAATTATTTATTTTATTTATTTTTAGTTTGCCGCTTCTCCACTAGAAAGGGAATAGTTTCCAGGTGCAGCGAAGGTCAGTTAGGTTCAGGAACGAGGCATGTGGGTAGACGTAAGAGGTGATGGAAATACAACCAACCTCCCGGAGAGTGAGCAAGCACCGAGCTCGGAGCATCCAAATGACTGGGTTGAGGCGAGGCGGTTAAGGTGACGCAAAACATAATGACTTTGTGTTAGCGGCAATGGGTTACAGTGTGACCCGAGAGCGACTTGAGTGAGCAAGATGTTTACCAGGAGTAATCCGATGTTTACAATGATATAATGAAATACTTTGACAAAACGTAACGCAGTTGTTTCAGTAAGCTTAGCCTTGTATAAATCGTTTGGTTATGACTGAGGCAAGTTGCTCTCCTTCGCTGTGGTTAGTTCTCCGCTAAACAAGGACTTGAAAGACTGAAATGTTTGTCTTTGAACAATTTAAGTAGTGTTAGATCATTTTTCTGAAGGTTGTCTAGTTCATCAGCTCGATTTACTGAAGAATATATGTTTCCTCTGATCTAAAATTGTATACTCTTAGTTTGTCAAAGGTTAGTGTTTGAACATTTTACAGTGTTGCCTCTGCTGGGGTCGTAATAAAGTATAATATTTTATTAGCGTAAATTCTCATTTCACTATGGAGTCCAAAATTGGAAATGAAGGAAAAACTCCTTTCACGCTGACTTCGAAATCGTCGCATGGAATTATTCGAAGCCTTATCTCCTGTGCTACAAGATGCCTAGGATTTTACTACATCTACTTGACTAGGGTGGAAATAGAATCGTCATCGTTTTGATAACGTGTGGTGTCATGCCAGATTATAACCTGAATGTTCTTTCTTTCATTTGTGCAATATTCATGATAGTGTATAACATTGCCACTCGCACCATACCGACCTGTTTCAGAGTTTTACATAATTTCAATCTGGTCAAGGATCTATAATGTCGTATCTCTTAGACTCCAAGAAGATTGTTTTTCCATCGTCTCCTGGGTCTACCAGTGGTTCTCTTCCTCCCATCCTTCATACATTTAGGTTAAATGTGTGCAGGATGGGGTCACCAGAGGTCACGAACTGATAGACTTCGTTGCAGCGGGGGTTGCGACCTCTGATAACTTTTTACTGCTTGATAGATGGGCGTGTCTTTTCACTCATGGACGTTAAATGACTGATATGATAGATTTTTTGGCGTTTATGGTCATTGTTGAGTGCCATTTGAGAATTTTATTTTGTTTGAGAATCTGTTGGTCTTTTCATTGATATGTTTCTACGAATTTGTAGAGATTAATATACTGATGTATCGTCGTTTGACATATGGTGCAGTATGCAAAACTTATTATATCGTATTCACTATATTAGCCATTACAGTTTTTAATAGCCTTTCAGTATTTAGCACCCCATCTCTCTCTCTCTCTCTCTCTCTCTCTCTCTCTCTCTCTCTCTCTCCTTTAACGTCATATTTACTATCGAATTTGTTGCATAAAATTTAGTTTCAAGGCCCCCTCTCTTCTCTCTCTCTCTCTCTCTCTCTCTCTCTCTCCTTTAACGTAATATTTACTATCGAATTTGTTGCATAAAATTTAGTTTCTTCTCTCTCTCTCTCTCTCTCTCTCTCTCTCCAACTTCGTTAACTCTCACGGTCCTTTGTATGGCTAATTTAA
>NC_089750.1:49834407-49856907 GCF_040412425.1 Macrobrachium rosenbergii
GCGTGGCTGTGTGTGAAACTGTCGTACTGCAAACCTTGTGCACCGGCTGGGCTCTTAGAGGAAAATATACAATTGATGAGTGATTCACTGAAAGTGCAGAATAAGTTATCGCAATTAAGCAGGCGAGTGAGACCGGCAGAAACTAAATCAAATTAGGCGTTTAATGAACTTGAGCGAATCTTCATTTGGCAGCAGCATTAATTAACCCGGTTATTCGAGTTGTAAAACAATAACTGTTAAAATCTATCTTCGTTCTCCCTGTTCCTTGTGCAATTATTGCCTGTGATGGATGGTTCTGCAGCTGTATTGTAGCACCTTGCAAATGACCGTCACGGAAGATGGAAGGCTGGAGTGAATGTAACGGGAGAAATCGGTTTTCCGTTTCAACATTTGCTTTTGGCTCTCTCTCTCTCTCTCTCTCTCTCTCTCTCTCTCTCTCTCTCTCTCTCTTGTTTTAGACGCGATGGAAAATTAATGGCTTTGGTTGCTCAAGTATTTCAAGACGTATATACTATATATTATGATTCTCTCTCTCTCTCTCTCTCTCTCTCTCTCTCTCTCTCTCTCTCTCTCTCTCTCTCTTCATATAATGGAGAATTAGTGGAATTTGTTGATCACGTGTGCTCCAATTTTGCATTTTGTTTATAGTTACCTCTCTCTCTCTCTCTCTCTCTCTCTCTCTCTCTCTCTCTCTCTCTCTCTCTCTCTCTCTCTCTCTCTCTCTCTCTCTCTGTGTGTGTATATATATATATATATATATATATATATATATATATATATATATATATATATATATATATATATATATATATATAATTAGTGTATTTTGTTGGTTTGTGGGCGTAGAGGCCATTCCGCCCTTCTGTTTCTGTTCAGGGAGTGTAGCCAGATTCTAATCCCATTGTATTTCAAGGGTTGTGTCGCTTTATCAGGACTTCGCCCCGAGTCTCATCACTTAATCGTGCGAAGTCTTAGGAGAAATTTATGGTTATGAGTCATCCCTTTAAAGATGTATTGTCCTTGACGGAATTTGCATATGAAATGAAGACACGAGGTGAGGATGGGTGGCAGTGATTATTCGTGGGCATTGTTTTCTGGTGTGGAATCTGACGCACGCTCGCGCACACGATCACGCATCTATTTTGTCACCTTTTTCCCACGCACACCTTTCTTTCTTTCTTTTCCTTCTGAAAACTTCAGCCAAAAACCCTTATGGACAGAGTCAACAGACTATAGACCAGTGGTTCTCAACCTTTTCAGCAATTTCGAGGCCTAGGGAAAATATTTCTACAGTTATATTCGTTATTTTCTTAACAAGAGTGAGGAACTAATATCCAGAAGTTTATAAAAAAAAAAAATGAAAAGTACCTTTAACTTTAGTTTCTATAGTCTACCACTCTAGTTAGACTCGCTAGGCTTACCATTAATTATTTACCTCCCTCCCTGTCCCTTGAAATTCCTTCTCTTTCTCTTTTTTTTTTCATTTTCCTCCTAATCTGGAAGGAATTTTACTCATAGATGCAAGGGGGGCGTGGAGGGAAGGACCACCTCTTAGAGGGGGCGTGGTAATAAAAAATACTGCTATAGACCCAAGAGGGCTGCTAAGGGAAATCACCCTGCAGAGAGAGAGAGAGAGAGAGAGAGAGAGAGAGAGAGAGAGAGAGAGAGAGAGAGAGAGATAAGCTGTAGGAAAAGGTGATAAATAAATAAATATGAGGGAATACAAATCAAACCGACAAACCCGAAATTCAGGAGACATCAGCAAATATTAGGAAAGAGTTTGCAAGATTCCACCACTGCATTAGGTAAACTATTCCACATTTTAGTTGTAGCCAAGATAAAACTCCTAGCAAACTGCGAAGTATTAAACCTAATGCTAGAAAACAACACACTGTTTGCATTAGCAGACTACCTTTTGTTGCGAACGAGCAACAACAGCTAGGTCAGGTCAAGATGAGGCCATAGGATCTTTTTTTTCTTCCTATTAGAGGAATGGCCCACAGTTGTATTATTCTTCTGGTTATCAGGTGTATTGTAGGATGAGATATCTAATAACTTTCTCTCTCCAGTCTTGGCGTCGACCTACCACAATCGACTAACTACCAGAGAATCTAACTCGACGTCTAGTTATCAGTGGGACAGTGGGTGTTGATGGAACATGGTCTCCTAATATCGTTCAGTTCTTGTCTGGGATTCGAATATCTCTCTCTCTCTCTCTCTCTCTCTCTCTCTCTCTCTCTCTCTCTCTCTCTCTCTCTCTCTCTCTCTCTCTCTCTCTCTATATATATATATATATATATATATATATATATATATATATATATATATATATATATATATATATATATATATGTATATATGTAAGGTCACATTCGTGCCCACATCATTAATCAAGATTCTTGGTTGTATAGAACGTTATTTATGGCTCTTACCAATAAAAAATAACACGCAAATATGGATGCAATGGAGGAAGAAAACGTCGCAGAGGAGTGGTTAATGATGATTGATTCCCGAGGCTTGTTTTGAGTGAACAGTTCAGAGGGAAGTAGGTATGATGAGGAATCTCTATATATTATTTACTAGAGAAAGAGATGAGCGAAGGTAAAAATAACGACATATTTTCTCAAGATAAAGATGCAGTTCATGATTTCAGAGGTTAAGATCAAGTTTATAGAGGATATTCTCTCCTATATGTATATGAATTTTCCTCCTGTAAAGATGGAAAACGAAAGAATTATTAACAAGAGCACTTTACGTAAATTCGTAAAGTTTAACGGCAGCTGTTGTTTAAAGGTTATTTGATGTTATTAATCATAAAAAAACAGGTTTTCACGTGTTGAAAAGTCAGATGTCAGTGACATTTGCATTAGAACAGACACGTGTGTGATATACTCATTTCATTTCGCTCCTCATGACACCAGCGATGAGACAGTAAACGCTCTGTAAAGTTTTTCAGTATTTTAGACATTCCCCTTCAATATCTTTCTGCCCAAGCTTTTTACAGTATCTGTAATACAAGATAACTATATTATCGTAGCGAATCTTTGATTTAACTGTTAATGAGCCTGCATAATAGGCGACTCTCACTTCCTGGTTTATCTTATTTTGCGAGCGAAGTGACTCTTTGATGTTGGTTTTTGACGTTCAGATACGGAGAAATGTTACTTTGCACTGTGTCCTGGTACTGTAAAATTCCAGGTATTGAATATAGCATCGACGCTTCGCCGTAAATTTCCAGCACAATAGGCTTTGTGTCAGACCGCTGATATTGATTTCTGAGAAATAAATTTAGATCTGGTTTTACTGTTCCTAGGGTAGAGGTTTGTGGTGGAACACAAGTACGGTACAGATGGTGTTTGTAAACGGAAACCAGGCTAACGTGTATACACAAACGAGCCCACGCAACCACACACACATTATATATATATATATATATATATATATATATATATATATATATATATATATATATATATATATATATATATATATAGTATATATATATATATATATATATATATATATATATATATATATACATACATATATACACACATATAAATGTATATATAATGATGTATGTACATATGTATATATATAATATAGATAGACAAAATGAGAGAGAGAGAGAGAGAGACAAAAGAGAGAGAGAGAGAGAGAGAGAGAGAGAGAGAGAGAGAGAGAGGTTGCATGTAGCACGTTATTGTTTGATGAAAAACTATAATGAAAAACTATAATGACATGTTCTAGCGGTGGTTGGCAAGTTAACCACGATTTCAGTAGGGCCTTTTTTGCGAGGCCTCTACCTTTTATTTCGACTTCAAACGATTTATATTCACATCACTCAGCACCATAAATCTTCTTGCAGGTTATCGCTGACTCGAGGTGCTCACCAATCACTGTTTTGCGTGTGTTTCCTTAATAATTTTGCTTATTTCTATCTGCTTACAATATTTTGGTATCTTGAGAGCACCCTTTGGTGAAGCAACTGTCATAAGAGCTGTAAAAAAAAAAAAAAAAGGAAAAAATCACTAATAAGGTATATGTTCCTTTAAAGGGTTGGCTGTTCAGATAGACAAAACTTCAGTTACTGCCACATTCCTTCTCTGATTGCTAAGGGAGAAACTTCGTGTGCAGAAAACCTTCACAACATAAGCCGCTCTCTGTGCCTCATGGTTGCTCATTAGTGGCACGTCGAGTTCCTTTTGCGTGTAATTATACGTTCGCCTCAATATAGCACGGCCACGAGCACTTTGGCCCGTTCTTTTTAACACTTTTTACACAGTAAGCCGAACACTTCCTTGGCGTGTCTGTCATCTGTGTACTTTCAAAAAAGGCAAATTATATGTGTGCTCTCTTTCAGATAGGTTTGTTTTAAGAACACATTTTTAACGATCCATTTTAAAGCCAAAGACGTGCCCATTAAAGAAAGGCAGTGCTGAGAAGATTGGTGTCGTAGAAGATTGGGAATGTCGGAGTTTACTCTGAGGAAATGATGAAATGAGCGAGAGGCAAAATCTGAAGTTTGTTCATTTGTGTATGTTGCATATAGGAGGAGGACCACACTGTCGCGTGTCTCGTTGCGCAGATGACAAGGAATATGTCTTAAATAGTGATTTTTGCTATTTCTCTAGAATTAGAGGAATTTATTTCTGGTGGTAGAAATTCATTTCTCGGTATAATGTGGCTCGGATTCCACAATAAACTGTAGGTCCCGTTGCTAGGTAACCAATTGGTTCTTAGCCACGTAAAATAAGTCTAATCCTTCGGGCCAGCCCACAGGAGAGCTGTTAATCAGCTCAGTGGTCTGGTTAACTAAGCTGTACTTAACTTCTATACCTGCTGGAGGTTTCTTTAGGACATGTAAATTTCCCGTAGGCGTGCCGGGCATTCCGTGAGGTTTGATACGCTTTTCTGAAGGCCTACTGAACTGCGGTTTAGGCAGGCTTAGCTCTCCATTCGTCTGTTGAGCGTCTTTTCCGCTTGTTAATCAATTTCTTTGTTCTCGCTAAACTTATTTATGCTCAATGAACTTTCTCGAAGCCTACAAAGCGGCTCTTAAGGGCACCTACATTGTCTGTCCGTTCATTTTGAATAAAATTTGATTATCTTTATTTATTACCGCAACTAGGTAACTGTAAGACTTTCCAAGTCCATTCATTGATTAGTCTTACTGCTGTAATTGTAGCAACGACAGTATATCCATCTCAGTCGATCATTGAATCAATCTTATTGTAGAAAATGAACAAAACCTTAGTCGGCCCGTAGGGTTTCATAGTTGTGGTGTAACCGATCTGTTTCGGATCAGTTTGAGTGAATGAAGCGACGGCTTTGTTTCATTAGCTCATTGCATCGATCGAGCCTGTTGCATTAGTGTCATCATTAGTTAAAGAGTAAAGAACAAAGGTTGCTAAGAGAGAGAGAGAGAGAGAGAGAGAGAGAGAGAGAGAGAGAGAGAGAGAGAGAGAGAGAGAGAGGAAGTTCTTATAATTTGTCGTATACCGAAGAGGTTGCAAGAAGGCTGGAGAAATTTTGTCAGTTTTGAAGAAGAGAGAGAGAGAGAGAGAGAGAGAGAGAGAAATTTATATTTGACGGGCACCCAAGAAAGTGCAAGAGGGCGGGAGAAATTTGGCCTATTTTGAAGAAGGAGAAAAGGAGAGAGAGAGAGAGATTTACGTTTTGACGGGCACCCAAGACGTTGAAAGAGGGCGGGGGAAATTTTTTCTGTTTTGAAGAAGGTTGCTGAGAGAGAGAGAGAGAGAGAGAGAGAGAGAGAGAGAGAGAGAGAGAGAGAGAGGTTGTGGGGGTTGGTATCATAAGAAATTACTGAAGAAGCTTTCCAGGCACAGAAGAATGAAACAGCATTAAGTTAGCATGCTAGTGAATATCATTCCTTCCCCACCTCCCTCCCCCGAGGAGGTAAGTGCCTCACGTAGTGGCGTAGCTGCTTCCCTCCCTTAAAGCCTTTGAGTGGAGTACATTGAGTTTGTTACCATGGCAACGGATTTTCTATGCCTTTTCACTTTCTTGTTGCACTGCGCCGGGTGGCACTCGTGGGGAGTGTTCGCAGAAGAAGGGGTTCGTGCCATAAATACGCGAAGCGGAAGTCGGATCTTGTTTTGATCGGTGATTTTAATTTGTTCTGATGTTAGTTTTAAGTTCTGCTTGGGTTGTACTGCCGCTCTGATCGCTATAATGTAGTGCTTTTATGTTTTGGGATTATGATGTCCCTTTGATTGTTATATAGGCCTATTGCTTATATATTTGAGGGTAATATTGTCGCTTTGATTGGCATATTTCGCTTACATTATTTACTGTTATATTGCCGCCTTTATTGATATAGATTGCTTATATATTTTGGAGTTATATTGCCGCTTTGATTGCTATATATTGCTTATACATTTTAGGGTTGTATTGCCTCATTGATCGGAATATATTGCTTATATATATTTTAGGGTTATATTGCCGCTGTGATTGGTATATATTATTTACATATTTTAGGGTTATAATGACCGCATTGCTTGGTATATATTGCTTATAAATTTTATGGTTATATTGTTCTTTTGATTGGTATATGTTGCTTTTATATCTTAGGATTATATTGCCGCTTTGAGTGATATATATTGCTTATGTATTTTAGGGTTATATTGCCGCTCTGATAGGTATAAATTGCTTATGTATTTTAGGGTTATATTGCCGCTCTGATAGGTACAAATTGCTTATATATTTAAGGGCTATATTGCCGCTTTGATTGATATAAATTGCTTATATATTTTAGGGCCTTATTGCTGCTTTGATCGGTATATATTACTGATTTTAGATATTTATTTGGTTCACATATAATAAGCCATTATAAGTGATAAGAATGACTTTTTCTTCATTTTCAAGTCTTCATGTCTATTGTGACATAAGAAGATTGAAATTGCTCTCTGGTAGCGTTGCATTTGATTCCTGGAAGAGCAAACCGAAAGGTGAAATGAGAGCCAAGGAGCCAGTTGGTCTCTCTCTCTCTCTCTCTCTCTCTCTCTCTCTCTCTCTCTCTCTCTCTCTCTCTCTCTCTCTCTCTTTGTTTAGTTTGTTGAGCTCTTTGCTGTTATCTTTTTTACCCCTTGTTTGTTTATTTGCTGTTCTGCAGGTAACGAGGTTGTAGGACTAACATCACTTCACTTTTGTTTTATCTGTCAGTCTTTGGGCGTGACCCCATTTTCTTTGTTTCGTGTGTCAGGAGTTTGTTAGATACGAGGTGCTGAATGTATTGTCTTTAGGTGCTTATGTAATTTATGCACGCAGATATAATTTGTTAGGGAGGCAAACTTAGTGTTAGTATAAATACATTTTAACACATACGCACATATATACATACTAGTACGTATGTGCCGATTGATGTTTTGTATTATAGTGAACATACCCCCCTGGGTGAAAATTCAGCCTAAATTTTGGTATAAAGAGGCACAACTGATGTGCGTACCCTTCAGCGCAGAATGCTTCCAAAATAGGTCGTACCAACTGAACTACATTGACCCCACTGACCTACATTTCGGCTTCGCGTTATCCGTGAATGCTATGAAGGACCCCCCCCCCTCCCCCACGCCCTTGTCCTTTGTCTGCCTCTGTCAGCTCCCGCACGCATTCTCTTCTTCTATTTTCTACTTTTCTTATTTGTACTGCGATTATCTGTGTTTTCATGAGTAAATTCTGACTTCAAGATGAAAGGATGAGGGAATAAAGTAACGGACTTGAAATTAACAGTATAAGTTATATGCAAAGTTAGAGGTACTGTTTCATTTTACCATTAATAGACACGAAGATGCTGCTTTTGGTTACGGAGACTAATTTAACAGTGAATGGAACGAAAACTTACTGGAAGAGTTATAGATAACACCTTTATTTGACTCATCAGACAAAGCTCATGGTCTAGAATCAAAGGTACTCTGTTCTATTTTTCCTTAATCGACTTAAGTGAAAAAATGAGTTGTGTTGATGGGAATGTTGCATCGATTAACGTATTAATGTAGGGGCACAGGGTAAAGAAGTAAAATCGCCGTTTCATTTTCATCATGAACTCCTTTCCTTCCTTTTACTGTACCTCCTTTCACATTCTCTTTCTCCCATCTTACTTTCCACCCTCTCCTAACAGTTGAGTCATAGTACAACTGCGAAGTTCCTCGTTGGGAGAGTGGGTTCCGGTCTCAGCTAGCACTCTGCTGGCCGCGAGTTCGAATCTCCGACCGGCCAATGAAAAATAAGAGGAATTTATTTCTGGTGATAGAAATTCATTTCTCGCTATAATGTGGTTCGGACTCCACAATAAGCTGTACGCCCCGTTGCTAGGTAACCAATTGGTTCTTAGCCACGTAAAATAAGTCTAATCCTTCGGGCCAGCCCTCTCTAGGAGAGCTGTTAATCAGCTCAGTGGTCTGGTCAAACTAAGATACACTTTGTGCAACTGCGAGGTTTTCCTCCTGTTACTGTCAATTTCCCTTTCAGCCCTGAATGACCTCATGGTCCCAGTGCTTGGACTTTGGCCTAAATTCTATTTGCAGTTCAGTCTTGAACACAGTCCTCGATAAACAGGTTCCAAAGGACCAGTTTCATTTCACCCAGCAAGAGACTGAAAGAGAGTACCGCTGGTTAAAGCTTTGAAGACGACGCCTTATTTTGAGGCGGGAGGCCTTTCACTTGGAGATTGTCGGGTCTCGTTCTAATGTCACTCACGAAGGGGATCAGACTGACAAGGAATGCGGAAGGGCTCTTTTCCAATTCAGCTCTGAACTTCTCTTACGACGCTTCCCCTCGGAGTGCCCTTCCAATCTTTAATGTTTGCCTTTATGGTGGAGTGTGGCTAAGGGCGAAGTCAATTACTGCGATAAAGCTGGGAATGAGAATAATCAGGAATAATAGGGGATAGTTAGGTACTTAAGGGCCCTATAAGATTAACTGATGAAAGAATAAGGTGGTGAATGAGAATAATTAGGATTGAAGTAAATCATTAAAATCTCTGATAAGGTATTGAACAGGGATAAATAAAGCAAATTATGTATTGTGTTAAATATATCGAATGAAAGTTCAAAATATTATGCGTAGATAATATATATTAGGTTATCGTTATCATTTAGGAATAAATAAAGATGGAGGAAGTGTCGTCGTCGAATTATTTTGAAAATGTTGATGTATTTTAATATGGAGTGTTTAAAATAATTGAATTTTTAATCATTTATACATTTTATTCTATATTTGAAAGAATTCTTGAATAAGTATTCAGTTTTATGCATTTCACCTTAGTATTTATTGCATGAGAAAGGGGCGTGATTTTAGCGCGATCACTGTGTATAAGATAAATTCATGGCATTTTAAATGCTTGGTGTTTGTAGCCTTTTTATTAATCTTTTTATTATTTATTCTTATTTTATGAATCCGCATATTTCGTTATGTCTAATAAATACAATAATGTTAGTTGTGAGGGAGGGGAGACGTCAGCAGCTTTATTTCTTTCCGTTGTTGCAGCAACAATGGCTTGAATCAACAAAAACAAGGAGAATATGTAGAGATAAGCCTGTTGCGACATTGTAGAAAACAGCTTGGAGAGAGAGAGAGAGAGAGAGAGAGAGAGAGAGAGAGAGAGAGAGAGAATGAATTTTACGTTATTGCGAGTACTAATGCAGAGATGTTTCACTGTGTGAGGCAATTTCTTTTGTGATTGGCAATTTTTTTTTTAAATTGGATATGGGTTTTTTATTTTATGGTGCAAGTTGTAGGAGAAACAACAATATTGTTTTGCTTTAAAATATAGACTAAAGTCTTTTAACTTTTCTTCTCCGAATGACTTGTATTTTTATAAACTGGTAGAAAATGTAAGGTTTATTTTACTAGATGCATTTTCTCTTCAGAATCTGATCTTGTCTTTGTACAAAATTTTCGCATTTCGGAAATTCCAGACACACCCAGACATAAGTGTCGCGTCTGAATTTTATCTTTGTATGCGCTGTTCGTGTGGGGCAAAACACTTCTGATTTGAAATAGTGGCTCTCCAAGGACGGATTGTTACTGGAAATTTAGTCTTAGATGCTGCCAACTTTCTGTTGACTTTTGTTCCTCATTTTGATACTTTCCTCTTACTCTAAGGTAGTAGAGTTCCTCTTACTCTAAAGTAGTAGCGTATGTTGCAATATTGACATTTTTTTAATACAGTGTAGAGCAGCAGCGTTCCCTCTTCATCAGGACCTGGGACCCGGTTGAGTGTATCAACTCCGGCAGACTTGTCGGCTTGGGCTCATGCATCTTGAGCAAATCGTGGTTTGTTGAATGAATATGTGAAGGCAGTAGAAACACTTGGAGCTAATAACGGAAGTAACCACGTAATATCCAGTCGATAGCGTAACGATCGGCTTGCGTGGTCGTTATGTGACCATCAAAACCACAGAGGATGAGCTGTCCCAAGAATGTCCTTGTATCTAATGCTCGGATAAATTACGAATAGATATACAGATTATTTAGGAACTTGCGGTTGCTCAGGAAAGATCGTGTCGTGGCTGAACGCTGCAAAGAAGGCCAAGATGAGTTGGATGTGAGGATTTTATAGCGGATGATATTCGTGCAAGAAATGAAGATCTCGTATAGGATGTATACAGATGTAAGTGTTTTTGTAGCTTCGAGATGGAGATAAATCTTTTTTTACGTAGCTGTCATTTGCTTTCCCTCAATCATAAGACACTTTGTTATTGTTTTGTGTAAACATGTATTCGGATTTAGAAGCTGCTATTTTGCGATTCCCTCTAAACTGGAATTTCCTGGAATGGAGGCTTTCGCTAGATGCATGAAAGTTCACTGTGTAGCCGATGGATTGTGTTGATTTCCAAGAATGCTTAGATCCACTCGACTGACCGGAATAAGGGGATCAATTTGGATCAGAAGAATGCCCGCTTATTCACCGGCAGTTCTCGGGAATGCTTTGATTCACGTGTAGGCTACAGTTCTCTGGAATGCGGCGGTTCACTCGCGAATCACTGGATTTTTGAAATATGAATGAGAGCCGTTGGAATGCAGTGCTTTACTCGGCCTGTATATCGCTGGTGTTAAGTTTATTCACTCACATGCAGAGATTTGTCGACGAGATCATCTAATACTCAATCACTTTTGACTTCTCGAGCCGCATCCTGCCGCTCATACCAAGCTCCTAAGGTCTGGTACCAGTTCTGTCCACTAATCTCTGGAATTCAGTCGCTAGACACATGTTTCGAGGGTTAGGAATGACTGAGGACAGCCGGGAATGACGTCGAAACCTGGTGAAATGTTAATCGTTTCTGCTTCAGGTAGTGATTCCTCTCCGAGAGCGCTGCTCTTTAATACATCCTGGTTAAGGTGTCCAGCTCGCTTTCGCTTTCCAGTTCTGTGGTGGTGATACGCTGTCAGCAGTTCTCTTGATAACACACTTCCAGTCATTAAAGTGGATGTGATTTTGTGATCTCTGCCATAGGTTTCTCCTCATGTATTGGACGCTTTGTGGATATTAGTGGATTTTGGACGATTAGAGGAAATAAGGATCTGAGTTTGTATGTATGTATGTATGTATGTATGTATGTATGTATGTATGTATGTATATGTTTGTTTTATATATATATATATATATATATATATATATGTGTGTGTGTGTGTGTGTGTGTGTGTGTGTATTCAGCATTAAACATATTTTCCAGAGATCAGAACAGCACATTTTCTCCCATAATCGTACTTTAACTGTTGAATCGTTAATGAACCTCGTTTGCAGTAAAACTTCCACACCAATAGTCTCTTCATCATCTACATAGGAGAGTTATCACCACCTTGTCATAACCCTTCGACGCATACTGCGCCAGTCATCCCAATCATGCATATGTTGTTGTATGTGTTTCAATGTGTTTCAGTATGCAGTTTTTAATTTCATTTTAATTCATTCATCATTGTACCGAATGATCCATTGGGTCCTAGCGCCTGGGCTCAAGCTTGGACCTAGTATTTTAATCTAATCCTTCGGGCCAGCCCTATGAGAGCTGAAAGTCTGCTCAGTGGTCTGGTTAAACTACTTTAATAATAATAATAATCACGGGCTTCATGGATACTAACGCCCTTCCTTTCCAGTACCTATTTTACTTCATCTGCTCAAGATTTCTGAGGTCTTCCTTCTCCCGTCTTCCTTTCCTTGATTATAGTGACTTTTCAAACATGATTGTCCATTCTTTCCACATGACTGGTCCGTACTCTTACCTGTGATTACAGTTACTAATGTCCACATTCGTCATCCCATTAATTCCTCCTAAACTGCGTATACAACCCAGACGCTTTTAACTCTACAGCTCTGCCTCTTTTCTTTCATGTGCATTCATTATCCACACTTTACATCCACGAAGGAGAGTTGGCCCAACGTTTCTTAATACATGCCTCTTCCCAGTCTTTGCCGCACACCTCACTGCCTTTATTGCTTCACCTTTTTAGTGACTAACCTCTTCTCTCATCCTAACATCACCCCTTGTGATTAGCTCCAGATACTTAACTAAATCAACCACACACACACGCACAAAATATATATATATATATATATATATATATATATATATATATATATATATATATATATTTATATATATATATTCTTCTTTTAACACACACATTATATACTTCTTTTAACATGCTTTTTTTTCCCATTTGTATGGGGTAAGCAGGATGCCTTCTTTTGAAGGACTTTGATTTGGCTTTTGGGGTAGACTTTGTAGTCTCGATCGGCTGCCCTATATATATATATATATATATATATATATATATATATATATATATATATATATATATATATATATATATATATATATATAATGTTTTTGTGTTTGCATCATGTGTATAAATAAAAACGAAAACTACTTCTTAATTATAAATGCATACATGCGCAGTATCCCCTCCTTGCTCTGTCACCCTATTATATATTTATTTTTGTTGGGTAGTGGAGTCTAGCTTTTATTGTATTACACTGGCTGCTCCCTTGCTTGAATCGTGGTGGCCGCGCCGTCTTGTTCCGCTGAAATGGCTCCAGTGAAGAATACGTGATGAGAAAGAGCACAGAAATTCTGCATTTTGGGGCGAAAGTTGGCCCCGCGTTTCTTTTCGCGTGTTTTTCGTACTCCGTTCCTCTCTCTCTCTCTCTCTCTCTCTCTCTCTCTCTCTCTCTCTCTCTCTCTCTCTCTCTCACGTTGATGAAATATCTAATATCTTCATGAATATGTTGGCTGTTCAACTTCCAAATTACGTAATATAAACATGTTTGTATGATATGATAAACATGTTTGTATGTGATGAATTTATATTCCAAGTATAGAGTCTCTCAGCTCGTTTGATATTGTATATAAACATACATACATACAGATATATATATATATATATATATATAAATATTTATATATATATATATATATATATAAGTGTGTATGTATGTTTATATACATATATGTAAACATACTTTATATATATTATAAATATATATATAATATATATATTTATATTATAAAAGTGTGTTTATGTTTATATACAATATGAAACAAGCTGAGAGATTGTATACTTGGAATATAAATTTATATCTGAAAACAACTTTATATTGCGTATATATATATATATATATATATATATGTATGTATGTATGTATGTGAGTGTGTGTATGTGTGTGTGTGTGTGAGGGGGAGTGTGGAACAGTGATTAGGCAAAATAGCACCTCGTCTTTCATCCAAAAAAAAAAGAAAAAAATGTTTGGCTGTATAATATATGTCACACCACATCCTCTTTCTGTGACTCCTTCGCTCCAAAAGCTCCAGTGTGTGAATAATAGTAACCGGATGCAAAGGATTGTTAGACACTTCGTTTACACCGGCGGTTGTTGCCCATCTGAGTTGTTGTGTTGGCTTTGTTATTATAAATGGATGGTTGGAGGCGTAACCCACGCTTCTCTGCGCTCACGCACACTCACACTTACAGTCACGCACAAAACCATTTGTTGTGTGCTACAGGTATTCACAAATTTTTCATCGCACTTTTACGGAAATCTGTTCTCTTAAGTTAGAAAGAGCTTTTCCTGCGCTTATTTAAATAGTACTTCATTTGCCGTTAATATCGTTCAACACTGAAATTGGTGGTGGCTGTATATATGATCCAGAGGAGGAATTAATATCAGCTGCTGATATGGTGAGAGATTTAACTATCTTGCCGTGATGGTGTCCGCGGTTGTTGGATTTATGCTTAATTAGCAGAAGCAGCTGTAACGAAGAACGTACAAAAGCATGCGAGCAGCATATATAATTATATGTATTTATATATATATTATATATATGCTATATATATAGTAAATATTATATATATATATATATATAATATATGTATTTATATATATATATATATATATATATATATATATTTATATATATATATATATATATATATATATATATAATATAGAACATTTGATCCCCGAGGGCTAGCACTAAACAGGGCGAAACAGTTTAGATGAATCACTATTTCACCGTGTTTAGCACTAGCCCCTCGGGGATCAGATGTTCCTAAGCGAATTGCGTATTTCACAAATTCCCTAGGGATTACAATGCCTTAAAGTAATGGCTTAAAGGAGACGTATCTGGTTCTTTTATAAAAGGAACCATCCGGGTCAAACCTGTAAGAGAGAGTTGATTCACTTGACCGGTGGTCTGGTTCAACCACCTGTTATAACGACTCAGCCAACTGCCCTTCTTGATCGCTTGCTCAAAGATTGATCGCATAACTTTTCTCCCGCTACCCACAATAAACTTGAAGTGCAAGTACATATCCTCCAGCTTCACGATCCAGTCAACGGCATCCATCACGCCGACTCCCTGGCTTCCGTTTACTCTAATAACCTAATAATGTCTGTCATTCACTTTCAATTTGCTCATCTTGCAAACCATTTAAAATTTTACCCTTCGAACTTTCACCAATCTATAATGTACCCTTTGCTGAACTGTCTTTAAATATTGCATTCTCAAATAAACACATATATGATCGTTTATTTTACTCGTAATTCGTGTACGATTCAGGAGTTGAAGGTTAATATGGGGCACAACAATTACCCCATATTGATACTTCAACTCCTGAATCGTAGACGAATTACGAGTAAAATAAACGACCATATATGTGTTTATTTGAGAATACAATATTTAGACATTTCAGCAAGGGGTACATTATAGACTGATGAAAGTTCGAAGGGTAAAATTTTAAATGGTTTGCAAGATGAGCAAATTGAAAGTGAATGATAGACATTATTAGGTTATTAGAGTAAACGGAAGCCAGGGAGTCGGCGTGATGGATGCCGCTGACTGGATCGTGAAGCTGGACGATATGTACTTGCACTTCAAGTTTATTGTGGGTAGCGGGAGAAAAGTTATGCGATCAATCTTTGAGCAAGCGATCAAGGGCAGTTGGCTGAGTCGTTATAACCGGTGGTTGAACCAGACCACCGGTCAAGAGAATCGACTCTTACAGGTCTGACCCGGATAGTTCCTTTTATAAAAGAACCAGATAAGTCTCCTTTAAGCCGTTATATTATGGCATTGTAAAAATTCCCGTTAGGCTGAAAAATTTGAAAAACCGTATAAAAGACTTTAAGGGAAATTGACCACCGTTCTTGTGTTTTGTTTTTTATTGAAATTGGGTATTCTTACATAAAATTTCCTTTTTGTGCTTGCATTACACCCTTTACGGGTAAGAATTGTCACGAGAGGTGACCTTTAAATAACCGTGTGTTAAACGGGGTTGCCCGAGCCTCAGGTGGGATAATATTTATAAATCTCTCTTTGTAAGACAGATAGACTGCCACCATCCTACAGTAGTATTAGATTTAATCTGCTTTATTTTGTTATGGCCCGTTTCATCATTCCGCAAAACCCTGGGCTGCTATTTATTGCATTTTAATGTACTTCAGTGATGCCGCGCATACTTTGTGGCTGTTTGATCTAGCCATAACTGCTGCTTCATTTCTTTAAGCTGAAATGGATATGGGTCCAATAAAGTTCAGCATTTATACCAGCTTTGCATAATTGAAGGAATTTTTGGACTGTAATATCCCAGTGTTCTTACAGCGCTTCTAGATCTCTGAAATTAACGAGACTTTTATGAAGTACGGATATAGAATCAGTTTTGAAGCAAAAGTGGAAAAGAGTGACAAGGTGGCGAATATTAGGGTTTATGTTGTTATTGTGGGGAAACTGTTATTGAAGTAAAATCCGGCTGCTGTATATGCATGAAAATGTAAAACTGAGTTTGCTCTACAAATTGTGTGTGCTGGCAAGTTTGAAAGGATACTGAATTGCCTTAAAATGATCGCCACGAGCGAAGTGTTTGTGCTTGTTAGGGTGGGTTTGTCACGGAGGGAAGGGGAGCTATTTCGGTAAAAGCCTGCCTTATGCGTAAGACTCTTCCTCAGGTCAGAGAGGAAGACCGTTGCAGATCGAGTGTGTGCTAAATTGAAGTATAGAAATGGTGGGGTATATATATATATATATATATATATATATATAGACGGTGGCACTATGATGTTGATAAAGGTTCTGTGGTAATGTTTGAGTAATTCAGAAAACATGATTTTATTTTTATAAAGCTTATTTGAATTCATGTGCAGTTCAAGGACTACGTAATAAATGAACTGGTCAATGCTACTTTTTCCCCAGGCTGTCTAAATTTATTATTTGAAAGACAGGTTGTATCCATATATCAGTATTGTTTGCACAAGTGATGAACCGGACGTTTAGACTTGCTGTCATCCTGCCTTTCTCATCATACGGAACATCTCTAGGGATTGGGACTTCTATTGACTCATTTTAGACAGCTTGTTCTTACTTGGCATCTCGACTAGGTCATCTATATTGTATGTATGTATATATGTATATATATATATATATATATATATATATATATATATATATATATATATATATATATATATATATATATATATATATATATATATATGTGTGTGTATGTATGAATATTAAATTACTGTATATATATATATATATATATATATATATATATATATATATATATATATAATATACATACATACATACATACATATATATATATATATATATATATATATATATATATATATACACACATATATATATATATATATATATATACAAATATATCAGTTAATTTATATATTATCTATATATATATATGGGATATAATTTCAGCCACAAATATATCAGTTAGCTAATTTCGAATTCTCTCTATACCGTGGGAATAATAATGGAATTATAATGGATAAGAGTTTTTTCTTGAATGGCCAAGTCGACTGTTTACTACTGCTTCTAAAGTAAGGGCTCAGATTCGAATCATGGTTAGGACAGAAACACATATATTTTTTATTATCCTTTGAGCGTAATTTATTCCCCAGGTACAGTGAATTCGAAGTTACATGATATATGCGGCTTAGTATTCGTGTGCAAGAAGTTATACGTGATAACTGACAGAATATATTTGCAGTATATATGCTCATAAACACGGTTAGGACATTATATATATATATATATATATATATATATATATATATATATATATATATATATATATATATATATATATATATATACCCTGTATATGCTCAAGAATACGATTAAGGACATTGTGTATATGTATCTATATACACATATATATATGCTCAAGAATACGATATATAGTTCATTATATGTATATATATATATATATATATATATATATATATATATAATATATATATATGCTCAAGAATATTAAGGACATTGTGTGTGTGTGTGTGTGTGTGTGTGTGTGTGTGTGTGTATATTTATATATTATGTAGACTGTCCTTAGTCGTATTCATGGGTGTCCTAACAATGGCGATTTTTTTCTTCCAGCGTTAATGCTTTTCATCCTGTTATTATGTTGTTAAGACCTTAAATATACATTAGTACTTCCTCGATTCGCGACGTGTGATTTTTTTGTTTAATACAGGATCAACTTTTATTTGTTCATTACTGCAGAACCTATGCCTCGAGATAGAATTTTTAGTAAAGCTAAGGAAGAGCTCTGCACGGAGGCACTGTTTATTAATGAAATTTTTTGACTGCACAATTTAAAAAATGGTATATATGGTGCAGTGCAGGTGAGATAACTTGAGAAATTTACTCTGAGATTAACGTAAAAACACACTGTACATTTCCCACATCATTTCGGAAACTTCTCAAGTTATCTCACCTGTACTGCACCATATACACCATTTTTTTAAACTGTTCGCTAAAAAAAAAAATCATTAATAATATTCCCCTGCGGAGCTCTTCCTTAGACTAGACGAACTTTTAAATATTCTTTTGTCCGCCATGACAACGAAAAGTTGAATCAGATATTTTTTCGTCGTATGCAGTTGAATTTATAATTGTATTCTGTATTTTCTATATTGTAATGTAATGTGCGCTTTTTTTTTAAATTAAAGTCCATCCTGACTTTTAGCTCGAGAGCGTAATTGTCACATGAGTTTCACCTTGATAAATATGCCACTGGCCTTCATCGGTGATTAATTTCTCTGTCATGGCCTGGTTCTCTCGTGATGAGTTATTGACACAGTAAATGCACTTGCGAGAGATCACAGTGAGAGTTGGAGCTTTCTGCTCCCGCTCAGTATCAGTCTTGCTGATACTCAGACCCGTGTCGATGTATGACTTCAGTTATTTTTTATAACAAGCTTATTTACGGATGAGTGGAAGGAAGATTTTGATAACTGTTTTTGTTTTTGCCTTGTTTCATTCACTTATTTGCATCATGATACGGTTTATTAATAAGATTGTAAACTTCATGGTTTCTAATTAATGGAAGGTTTTAGTTCGCATTTAAAAGCATGTGCCTTTTACAATTTTTTTAATTTCATTTTCATTCATTCATCACCACACAATTGAGCTATTTGGTCCCAGTTCTTGGCCTGTGGCCTAGACCTGATATTTCTTCTAATCCTTCGGGCCAGCCCTATGAGAGCTGATAGTCAGCTCAGTGGTCTGGTTAAACTATTGTAATAGTAAATAAATTTAGTTCGCATTTAAACCAAATTGGGTTTCCCCTCCCTGATGAAATACTTAATCACGCGAACTTTGGGATTCGAAATAGTCGCATTCACGAAAGGAAAGGTTATATTTCCATAACCCGAAGTTAATAGCTTATATATAGGCTATATTCGTCGCTAACTTAGGCAAAAAATGACTTCTTGTATGGTTTTGAATCGTACGCCAGGCAGCGTCACGCTTCTTCCCACATACAGCCTCCATATACAGTGGCCCGCCCTATTATTTGTGTAACCTTTGGAATCGCATTTGAGCTGGCATAGTATGTGTGAGCTTGGTTTCCGATGTCACGTAATGTATAAGAAATGTGTTCAAGTTTATTCGCGAACCGTTTTGAGCGGGCGAGGCCGCGTCGTTCATTGCAATAACAGTAAACGCATAGATTTAGGTCAGTAGGTTTCAGATGAGCAGTTCGGTGGTCTTGCAAGAGTATTCTTTAACGTTTTCACTTTAGTTGTTATTCATATATGTATATGTATATGTGTATATATACATATACATATATATGTGTGTGTGTGTGTGTGTGTGTGTTAGTGTGTGTGTATGTTTGTGAGGAGAATATTTAGTGAGGCAAACTTGCCTCGCATCAAAAAATCGTTGAGCCATTCCGTCTTATGGAGTTAAATTATGGGAGAATGGAAGTATCCTAAAAAAGTGTGGAAGCTTTTAAAGGGGGATTGTTGCTCTGTAGGTGTGGATTTAGGGAGGATAAAAGGTTGAGAATCACGGAGATAAGGCGAAGATTATTGCAGAAAGGTGGAAAGAGGGATCTGCTCGTGTTAAGTAAATTTAATACATTTTGTTAGAAGAAAGTAGCTAGTTATGGTAGTATGGGTTGTTAGGCGGCAGAAGTCTTAGAGTAAGAAGGCGAATTTAGTATCTAGGAATCATCAGAGTGCGATCAAGATATGTGGTGAATGGGTTAATATTCTAAGTGATGCAGTTGGGACTGTACCAGGCTGCGAGACACGGTGGAAGGACTATTTTTTATTAACATTCACCTCGTACTTGAACCACAATCAAAGGGCGTACTTTAGTCTCTCTCTCTCTCTCTCTCTCTCTCTCTCTCTCTCTCTCTCTCTCTCTCTCTCTCTCTCTGTATATATATATATATATATATATATATATATATATATATATATATATATATATATATGTACACATTGAAACTGGATGGTAGCTAGTGGAGATATTTATTCAATAGAGGTTACAAGCTCTCCATTAATGCACAGATAATTGCGTAAGTGATAAAGTTAATATATATATATATATATATATATATATATATATATATATATATATATATATATATATACACACACACACATACACATAGATATATATGTATGTATGTATGTATGTACTGTGTATGTTTATTATATGGTAGATTCTACTTCTTATTGGAAACGAATCGAACTCAAATTGCGGGAACTGCCAAAGCGCCATTGCATAATCCTAGGAATCGTATCACGGCCAGAAGTGATACCACCCGTGAAATGAGTAGTTTGTGGAACTCCGGAATCACCACTACATTTTCTCAGGAGTGCAATCTCCGCTTGAAGGTGATAGAACCCAGGAGGGCAGAAATTGGTGCAACTCCCCCAGCAGACCTCCGGTGACTTGGGCTTAAATTCAGTTTCCCTTCAAATTGGTAGCCATTAGATCACGATTAGCTGCTACCCTCTGATAATTGCTCGTTCGTGTTCCTTTGTCTTGTGTGAATTTCGTTCGTTGTTTGTTTGTCGGAATGGTTGAATGAATAAGAGTGAATAGGACATCGTTGAGGGGACGGGCTTTTAATTTAGCGTTTCAAGACCTTAGGGCCCAAGTGCTTGGGCTCTGTTCCTAAATGTTATACATCCGCCCATGCTTATCATTAACTGTTAATACAACTAATAAATTATTCAGAGCGATAGTTATGGATTTTTCAAGCTTAAAGTAGGTAAATATTTCGTGATAGGTTGTGTTAACTAATAAAGTTAAAGGAGCTATTTACGTTAAAATAGGGAAATAGTTTTACTAGAAATCAGATAATCGAATAAGGATCGGAAAGTTTTGAATGCATTCTTCTTCTTCTTCTTCTTCTTCTTCTTCTTCTTCTTCTTCTTCTTCTTCTTCTTCTTCTTCTTCTTCTTCTTCTTCTTCGTTTAACGTGCTTCTGTGTAGTGAAATCCAACAAATTAAATAAGTGAATAAGACGTGTGGCGAGTTTTCTGTAAGCAAATGTCCTGTAAGACCGGGTGGCCTCCTAAGGAAAATTAGGTCTGTTATTGCTACTTTCACTCTATAACTGCAAAATTAAAAGGGAATTGAGATGATGATAATTGAAATCACTAAAGTATAGTGGTTAATTAACCTTGTAAATAAAAGCAGGATTTCCGTGTCAGTGGCAGTGGGTGAAATTCCATATGGATGAAGAACTAGACTGGTAAGTGTTTCAGCTTTCCTATAACATGTAAGGAAACTTGATAATAGAAACCAGTGAATTTGCGTCAGTCTTTGAATATGTAATCTTTTTCGTTGTCATCCTACTAACTGACTAAAGACTGGTGACTTTCCACCAGCGATCAGAAACTTCCCGCTTAGTCTTGTTCCGGTTCAGTATTCAATATTATACCTGAATTGTACAAGCTATTGACATTCAATTTAGCGACTGTGTACCTATTGCACCAGCCTCCACGTAACACCAAAGGCGCGAGGACTTATGAATATCGTCATTTAGAGGAATTCTAAACGGTGTTTCGATGTCTGGTATACAGTTGGGTTCAGAGCTAAATGAAAGTGTCCTCGGTGAAAAGGAATTTTTTTATATACTTCATCATTTATTTCTTGTGTAAGGCTTTAAAGCTAAGATTTTATAAAACTGATTCTAGATGAATGCTAAGTCGTAACGAACGGTGTCCTTTTGATGTAGTTTGATATGACGTGATTTGACAAAAGTCATTCATGATTAAACAAGGCGCGATAACATGACTTCAGGTGTGGTGATCTTCACAGATTAAGGTTATCACGTGAAGTCACATGTCGTATAATAACTATGGAACATTATTTAGAATTAAGAATATGACGTCAGTTAGTCTGGAAAGACTTTTCAAACAACAAACACGCGAATGAATAAAAACATTGGCGTTGCACCATCTGGGCATCCCTCCTTGAAAACCAGCCACGGGTCCTTCATCTGGGCTCTTCCTAGAATGAGAGAATTTAATCACGCGAATTGCTCTCGTAGATTATCCATTTAGTCAAGGATGTGCTCTCGGCTCCCTCCGATGAAATGATAAAACGCGGCACTGTCTCAAAAGGGCTGGCGTTTCTTCCTTTCATGGGGCAACTTGCTCTGTAACGGGGCCAGACATTGGACCCGGGAATCAATGGTTGGGATGGAAGA
>NC_089750.1:49861907-49871907 GCF_040412425.1 Macrobrachium rosenbergii
CTTAGGCAACAATGTAGCCTCTTCCAGTTCTTGGACGGAAGTTGCGGCGTTATTCCGCATGCGGGCTCCCTCTCCGTCCATCTCCCCCTCCCCCTCCCCGCAACTTCCGTCGCTTTTACTTTAGCTTCGGAAGTTTGAGAAGTGAAAGGAACGAAGAAGAAAAAAAGTCCAGGTTACTGGACGGTATCGCCGTCGCCACAGGCTACCTAGGTTACGTCCACCCCCTCTCTCTCTCTCTCTCTCTCTCTCTCTCTCTCTCTCTCTCTCTCTTTCTTTTTATTAGATGTTTTGTGAAGTGGGAAGTGTACTAGCATGCTTAAACAACGCTGATTAATTATGAAAGCAGTTTTGACAATGCATAGGTCGTGTCCGTCGAATAAATACACAATTTTCCAAATGAATTTGCATGGATTCACTTTGTAGAAATTGCAAAGGCTAAGAAGACAACTTGTAAGCACTTGTATTTGTTTAATCAGGTGTATCGGTTTTTTTTTTGTAATCTCATATTTCTTTATCACCTTTTCCCATAACTTGTGTCTCGGTGCTGGCTGATTTTCCTTTGGAGCCCTCCTGGGTTTATAATAAGTCTGTTGACCTTGTCCTCTGGGGTTTTCAGCTGAAGATGTAAAGAGAGAAGAAAAACAAAAAGTTAGTTTGTTCTTCCATACATATTTGCCAGTGTCGCATAATGATAAAGATTAAATACATATCTTTCAGATGACGATAATTTGCGTTGATACGACTTTATACTTAGTGATGTATTAACCAAATAAAAAAAAACCAACTTTAATTATATGTCATCAAACTAAAAACAAAATAGCAACTTTAAAGATGTATAATCCAAATAAAAAAACTGTAATGATGTATTATCCAAATAAAAAACAACTTTAATGATATATCCAAATAAACAAACAACTTCAATGGTGTTTTATCCAAATAAAAAACAAACACTTTAACGATGCATTCTCCAAATTTTAAAAAATCAACTTTAATGATGTATTATCCAAATTAAAAGAAAACCATCAACTTCCAAGATGTATTATCCAAATAAAAAAGCATCAATTTTCATGACGTATTAGCCATATAAAAAAACAACTTCAAAGATGTTTCGTCCAAAAAAAAAAAAAAACCACACCAAATGTATTCAGGAATCCCGCCTACAACCCTCATCAGCCTCTGCATAAACTCACGTGACAAACGAGTGCATATCGAGCGCATTTCCTTCCCTTCAGCCGATATATTTCGCGAGCAGGGACGGAGACGGATGTCGCGTGTGTTGCCAAGTCGCATCATTGTTTGTGTCCCGGGCAATGACTTCTTCTCCCATGTCATGTCATGTGCGAAGTCGGGACGGAGACTCAGTGCCCCCAAAAGACTCGGTTTATACGCTTGGCGTGATGCCAAGAAACGTGGCTCTCCTTCGGGTTTTTTCTTTTGTTTTTTTACCTGGGATTTTTATACAATTTTTCTTTGTCATCTTAGTTTTTTTGTGGTTTGTTTGGTGGTGTTAGTAATGCGACTACCATTTGAGCTCTTCTTAGATGTTTTCGGGAATATTTTAATGTTTTAGTTTTACGTTTTTCTTATAATATGATTCGCGATATCAGTTTTCTTTGGCAGTAAAGTTTAAATTTGCAATAAAAGTAGTAGAAATGGTACGTATTATATAATAAGAGAATGGAACCACTTCCTCTCAAATGCATCATTCGAATTCGTACCAAAGTATTTTGCTGACGGCAAAATGTCGACTTTGGAATTCATGAATATGTCTAATAAAAGAATCTTCTGGGAAAGTTATGATCCAAATACACGGTGCTGGCAGTGTTTTTATTTTGCGAGGAAAAAGGAGATGTCAAAGGCAAATGATTCATGAGGTATGAGAGAGAGAGAGAGAGAGAGAGAGAGAGAGAGAGAGAGAGAGAGAGAGAGAGAGAGAGAGAGAGGAGGGGGAAATGAGTGAATACCGTGATTAAAAGGAGTGTATGGTTGTCTAAAAAGGGATTACAGTTTAAATATTGTTTATAATTTACTTTAGAAAGTTTATTTGTTCAAAATTGTATAAAACATAATATCTAGTATATATATATATATATATATATATATATATATATATATATATATACATATATATATATATATATATATATATATATATACATACATATATATATACATATATATATATATATATATATATATATATATATATATATATATATATATATATATATGTTTTATTTATTATCTTTTCATTGAAGCCTATTGAATCAACGTTCATTTTGCAATGGGAAATAGGTTTTATATTGCTCAAATTTTTTGCCAGATATTGATTAGTTTTTCTGTTGTTGAGTAAATTCCTTCCAATTATAACAGAAGGGAGATTCCATCACAACTATTCCTAATATAAACAAGTATAAAATGCGCAGAAGTTTCTTCGGCGCAATCAAGTTTTCTGTACAGCCGCTACAGCGTATAACGGAGGCCACCGAAAACAGACCTATCTTTGGGTGGTCTCGGTATGATACTGTATGAATCGCTGCCCATGAAACTAACCACGGCCCGGTGGTGTCCTATCCTATATCGTTACCAGAAGCACGATTATGGCTAACTTTAACCCTAAATAAAATAAAAACTACTGAGGCTAGAGGGCTGCAATTTGGTATGTTTGATGATTGGAGGGTAAATGATCAACATACCAATTTGTAGCCTTCTATTCTTAGTAGTTTTTAAGATCTGAGGGCCGACAGAAAAAGTGCGGACAAAAAAAAAGTGCGGACAAAAAAAAAGTGCGGAAGGACAGACAAAGTCGGCACAATAGTTTTCTTTTACAGAAAGCTAAAATGTAATAATAAATGTGGCATTTTCGGTGTAGGTAACACTGGCAGATGCAACACCTTTCGTATGTATGAAATCAATCAAACAGTCGACGTGCTTGAGATGAAAAATTGGTCATACCCAGAATCTATTAGAAATTTATTAATTTTCTCCTGAATACTGAATGCAAACAGCAGCATCCAATCATCGGAGTCTGGATCTCGTAAGGAAACAGTTTGCCGTCGTTTGACTTTGCTGTAGAGTGAGTCACTTTGGAGCTACCTCCATATTAGGGTCGGCGGAGGGTGGTTGGCCCGACCTGCTCTGCAAGCCTACTTAGGAAATACTTTAGTTAGAGAGTATGTATGTGTGCATGTGTGTGTGTATGTGTGTTGTGTGGGAGGGGTGTAGGCCCTGGGGATTGCAAATAGGAGGAGTTAAGGCTTTCACCTTTCCCGATAAGAAGGAAGACAGGTTTTGTATGTGTGCGCGCTCGTGTACAGAAGGCTCGGGGTAGTGGTTGTTTGTGGAGGGGGAGGGGGTGGGTTCAAGGGTTATTGTCGTTCCCGTTGGTTGCTCTTCCACACCTGGCCAGGGGCCACTGCTGGATAGTGAAGTGTTGATAAGAGAGAGAGAGAGAGAGAGAGAGAGAGAGAGAGAGAGAGAGAGAGAGAGTTCACTGCAACGTTCATTGCGCGGTGTAAAAGCCTCTCCACTCTCCCTGTCGTCATTAGGAAGCATTTTTAAGGTGTAAAACGACCTGTTGTCGTGTTCATATCTTATGCCTTCCGTAGTTGTATTGCAGATTTCGTTTCATAAAATGGACCTGGGAGAGAGAGAGAGAGAGAGAGAGAGAGAGAGAGAGAGAGAGAGAGAGAGATGCTTGTGTGCAGCCAAATGCTTACAAGAAATGGTAGTGTGAAGAAGGGCAGGTTTTTTATTTTGGAGGGAGAGAGAAAGCATGTGTATATGTATGTGTTGAGAAAACAAGGAAGAGAATTTGCAAACGTGTTCCTGTGGGCGTTTTGACTTGATCAAGTGAGGCATAAGTACAGTACGTACGTACACATCTCATGCCGAGTGTAGGTAGGCAGGCAGGCAGGCAGTCAGGCAGGCTGGGATGACAGAGGGCTGAAGGGTTGCGTTTAATTTAGCGCTCGTCTGGGAGCAGACCCATTACATGCATCTTAGTTCACTGACCTTCTGCTAAGCCGTTTTGTGACGTGGGAATAATAATTGTAAAAGGAAGAACCAGAAGTTGATGACCGGCAATGCAATTTACGGTATACTCCTCACGCCTCTTGGGGCGATCCGTCTTTGTCACTATATTTTGTATGCATTTTGTCGTGCGAAACGTGTTAAAGATTTTTAGACATGTTTTTCTTGTGTTTTCGTGTGTTAATCTTTTGCAGATTTATTAATTTGCATGTTTCATAATCTTTTGCAGATTTATTAATTGGCATGTTTCATTTCTGAGGGGATCTGCTAAGCTGGTTTTATTTATCTTTTTTTAATCTACTTTTCCTTTGCGTGGATTTAAGCAGTCGTTTATTTTTCATTTCCACATATGTTACAAAACTGGTTAAGTTTTATTTGCTTTATTTTTTAAATGTCTGTGTTCTTTTGGATGATGTTATTCATAATTACTTGTTGCATTTTGTTGATAACGATGCACGCGTTGATGGTAAGAGGCCAATTTCCTTGTGTTCATACACATTGTATTTATGACTCAATCATCATTAATGACAACCCTTAAGGCAAAATATTAGACAATCCCCCTTGTAATTTTAAAAAAGAATTACTCATCATTTTCGTAATGTATTCGAGTTTGTCAGTTTGCTCTGAAAAGCGACTAATTTATATTCGTTATTTTTAGTACGTTTGTGCATATGTTTTCCTTGGATCAGGATTGAGTAGAAAACTGTGAGATTTATCAATTTTTGCAGTGCTTTTCATTCGTTAAATAATTTTGCACTTGTCTCGTTGAAATACCTTTTTTTTTTATTTATTACGTCATAATAATGTTTTCAGTGTTTCAATCTGGAATAGGAGAATGTTTTTTCGGTGTTTCAATTTGGAATGGGAGAATGTTTTTCAGTGTTTCAATTTGGAATAGGAAAATGTTTTTCAGTGTTTCAATTTGGAATAGGAAAATTTTTTCAGGGCTTCAATTTGGAATAGAAAAATGTTTTTTCAGTGTTTCAATTTGGAATAGGAAAATGTGTTTTCAGTGTTTCAGTTTGGAATAAGAAAATGTTTTTTCAATGTTTCAATTTGGAATAGGAAAATGTTTTTTCAGTTTTTCAGTTTGGAATAGGAAATGTTTTTCAGTGTTTCAATTTTGAATAGGAAAATGTTGTCAGTGTTTCAGTCTGGAATAGGAACATGTTTTCAGTGTTTCAGTTTGGAACAGGAAAATGTTTTAAGTGTTTCAATTTATACTTGGAAAATATTTTCAGTGTTTCAATCGTGAATAGGAAAATGTTGTCAGTGTTTAAATTTGGAATAGGAAAATGTTGTCAGTGTTTCAATTTGGAGCAGGAAAATGTTGTCAGCGTTTCAATCTGGAAGAGGAAAAGGTCAGTATTTCCATATAGAACAGGAAAATGTTTTCAGTGTTTCAATTTGGAATAGGAAAATGTTGTCATGTTTCAGTTTGGAATAGGAAAATGATTTTAGTGTTTCAATCTGGAATAGGAAAATGTTGTCAGTGTTTCAATTTGGAATAGGAAAATGTTTTCACTGTTTCAATTTGGAATAGGAAAATGATTTTAGTGTTTCAATCTGGAATTGAAAAATGTCAGTGTTTCAATCTGGAATAGGAAAATGTTGTCAGTGTTTCCATTTGGAATAGGAAAATATTTTCAGTGTTTCAATCTGGAATAGGAAAATGTTTTTGGTGTTTCAATTTGGAATAGGAAAAGGCTGCCAGTGTTGCCATTGGAATAAGAAAATACAATGCATATATGGATGTTAAAATCGTTTTCATTAGATATTATAAAAAATGTTCATGCTGAAATGCGAGGATATTTTTTCGTAGTAAATTCATGCATATGTTTTTATACAGAAGTCTTGAGTAACATAAAACTACATGATTTTGCATACATTTTGACGTATTTTAGCAGCATGGTTTTATTTTTTATTTTTTTACCTAGATTAAAGACAAATTAGTCCCCAGTAGATTAATAGTTTTTTTATCGGCGTTGAAAATTTATGAAAATCTCCAAAAGACATTTTATGGCTTGTTTTCTGTTTTAGAAGTTTCGCTCTCTCTCTCTCTCTCTCTCTCTCTCTCTCTCTCTCTCTCTCTCTCTCTCTCTCTCTCTCTCTCTCTCTCTCCTCCCTCCTGAAATGTAAAGAAGAATTATTCCATAGTAAATTCATAGTTTTCCTCTGCGTTGAAAATCGATGAAGAATCTAAAGACATGTTTTAGTTTGTTCTCTCTCTCTCTCTCTCTCTCTCTCTCTCTCTCTCTCTCTCTCTCTCTCTCTCTCTCCTGAAATGGAAAGAAGAATTATTCCTTTTTAATTTAATACAGTTTTTCGTCTGTGTTGAAAACTGATGAAAATCCCATTAAAAGAAATGTTTTAGGTTTGGGCGAATTCGTCCCCCGCGCCCTTTCCACCCAGCAGCCTTAAGTATCATCGTTGTGCTTCTCCCATGGCATTCTGATAATGAATGTTCTCCCACACAGCTCCTCGTCCTCACAGTGTCATTAGTCTTTTAGACTAAATGCTTGTAAATGCGGCCGTGACATTTCTCCCGTGAAGGAGTCGAGGATTCATGATGTGTACCTTCTCGGAATTTCCAGTGGTTCTGTTTAAGGGGGTTTCTTCCGCATTTCTTTTTATACTCTTTTGATGTGGTGTTAATATTGGGGACTGTTTTAATAATAATAATAATAATAATAATAATAATAATAATAATAATAATAATAATAATAATAATAATAATCGCGTGGTGAAGAAATCTTAAGCAATGATGTCAGAGTAAATATGTTTTAAAATATATGTTTACACCTGACACTATGGATTTCTTCACCAATAATAATAATAATAATAATAATAATAATAATAATAATAATAATAATAATAATAATAATTGCATGGTAAAGAAATCTACAATGATGTCAGAGTAAATATATTTTTTAATATATATTTACACCGACGTTGTGGATTTCTTCACCAGTAGTAATAATAATAATAATAATAATAATAATAATAATAATAATAATAATAATAATAATAATAATAAAGGTGATTATTATTATTACAAATAAAAATATGCAATTGTTCACATGAAACGAGCCTAATAGGCCAATAACTCAAAAGTAACTTGTGCAGATTGGAAAACCATATTTGTTAAGTGTTATAACTTAAATATACAGGGTGTCGGCAACACAGGATGTCGCAAGTGATGCAGACTGGAGTAAATTTCTTGCAACGTAAAATCACCTAAAAGTAATACTAAAGACGTTGTATTTGATCAGTTTAACAATGTTAATTATAGAGTTAAAAAATTTTGTTAATTATAGAGTTTAAAAATGTGTCTCCTTTTAGACATTTTGAAATTTGCTTCAAAACTTGTTTTCCGTGTTCATCGAGGAGATAAGTTCAGTGTGGAAAAGTCTGTTCTCTTATTGGAAACAGATACACAGAGTTAAGTATATCTTAGTTTAACCAGACCACTGAGCTGATTAACAGCTCTCCTAGGGCTGCCCCGAAGGATTAGATTTATTTTACGTGGCTAAGAACCAACTGGTTGCCTAGCAACGGGACCTACAGCTTATTGTGGAATCCGAACCACATTATGACGAGAAATGAATTTCTGTCACCAGAAATAAATTCCTCTAATTCTTCATTGGCCGCTCGGAGAGTCGAACGCTGGGCCAACAGCGTGCTAGCCGAGAGCTCCACCTACCCATCCAATGAAGAACTATAACAAATACACAAAGAAATGTGATTAGGGTAAACAAGAATATCATTTGAGAGTTACAAATCTTGGAAAATAATTAACGTTAGAAAAAGAAAGAATAAAAGAGAGAGAGAGTGTGAATACCAGCAAAGAAATATAGTTGTGGAGTAGCGACGGGAACAGACGATACCTCATTAAGAATGAATTGCTTGTCGTGAAAACAGCTCTCTGTAAAGGAACTAAATTAACATTTGCCTGTTCTGTTTAGCTATAGGTAACTTGTCTGGCATCCTGGTATAAATGGTTTGAGGTACCTGTACCACCCGAGCAAGTGCTTTATCATTCAGTACATTATTGTTTACCAGCAGATCACATGAAGCTTAATTTTGGCAAGCACTTTCTTGCAGGAAGCATTTGTTAACGGATTGTTAGCATCTGTTGTTTGATGTTTGTACTTGTGTTGTTTCGGGGCTTTTTTTATCCTATTATGCGTACGAATGTGTCTAGATTAAGGTTTGTACGTACATTAATATGATATCCGTAACTTAATATAATATGGGTAATTTTTGTATGAATCAGATTCAGACCAGTCAGTAGGAATGTCGTATCTCAAGGTTATACTTAAAATTATACGTAAAAATTCTTTAATATTTAGAGTTAGGGCAGCTATCTCAATACGTCCCAAGGACAAAAAAAAAAAAAAATCTAAATCGCGGTTTCCTTCGTAAGAGGAAATGCATCATAATCACAAGTGTCAATCCTTTAGAGTAAATACATTCTCAGTAGATATTTTGTTTTTGTTCCGACTTCAGCCATTCATCGAAATAATATGATACGATAAAAGTGTTGGTAAAGTAAAACAGTTCACGTGCAATGAAAGTTAATTTTAAATATCTAAATATCTAACGTCAGATAGATAAGAAAATTGCGTAATATCGATGATACGTAGGTCTTTCCATAACAGGTTCGGACTGAAATTGCCCTGGGAGGATGGTAGACGAGTCTCCAGTTCATAAGATTTCCTAATGAATATCTAGTAAATGGGTATGAAGCCCATTGCTAGGAACAATTTATGGCCTTAATTAATTTGAAAAGGTCTTGTCTTACAGAATATGTGCTTTGGAAAAAGTGAATATAATCAAGTTTGTAATATCTTATTTATTTCTGGATAAACTTCTGAAATGGAAAAACAGGGTAGTCAAATTTGAAAGGCTATGTAGAAGTTTTCAGATGCTTGCTAGCAAAACAAATGAACCATTTTGGAAGGTGTCAAGGTACTGTTTGAAATGCCTTTAAGTGGATGGATTACCAAGTGAAAAAAAAATCTAAGCGCTGTACAAGAATTATTTGAAAATAGGATAGGATATAAAGGATGATACTAAGCAACAAGAAAGTTTAGTTTTGAATGAAGAAGGATATTTCCACTTTTCCAAGAGACAGATCAAGATATGGTTATGTTGTCATCATTGTTGTTCTTTTAAGGCTAAATATTTGAAGAGGTTTCTGTATAGAAAACCAGGGGGAAGCAGACCAGTTGAAAGACCAAAGGTGTAAGTACTTTTGATGAGGAGCTGCTAAAATTCCTTAAATCGGATTGAGGACGAAAGATTATACTGTGAGGAATTTGCAGTGGATGAAAGTTCGTGAGGCATGGAGACTGACAGACTTTTAAGCTTAACTTTTGAAAAGATACATGATGCCCATTATTGATTTCGTTATATAATGCCATATGTTATAGTGTCTGAACAAAGCAGTATTGGAAAATATCAAAATTTCAATACTTAGAGTAGCAAATTAGGTAAGAAAAAAAAATAGTAGGAAGTCACGTTCGAAGAAAAGCTGATGTGATATATGCGTCGAAACCATGCCACATGCCAGGTTTTGGGTAACCACGTGAGCCGTACGGTTACAGGTGCCACGGGAAGCGTGAGTGAGTGTGGAGGTCAATGACTTGTTGGTTCATTGTAGGTCGAAAAGTATGATTAAATATAAAGGAACATTGAAGTCTTGACTGATCATTAATTGGAAGTAACCAATAACAGTAATCAAATTAGCATCGTTGTACATGCGACAGTGGCAGGAAAGCCGACATAAAAACATACAAATTCCGAAACCAACGAGAATAGCAAATCGATGTAAAGAAGTGCTTAACACTACTTGTGTATTGGCAGTCTGTAGGCTGTCGCGTTAAGTTATTGACTCGAATGAAATCCATGGTGGATATTGGGTCGATGAACTGTTGAGCTTAGTGAAGGTTAAGGCTGTTCAAAG
>NC_089750.1:49876907-50031907 GCF_040412425.1 Macrobrachium rosenbergii
ATATATAGAGAGAGAGAGAGAGAGAGAGAGAGAGAGAGAGAGAGAGAGAGAGAGAGAGAGAGAGAGAGAGAGAGAGATGAGATGGTTTTCTTAATAGGTGAAAGAATTATGAGAAATAGATAAATAGGTAGAGTAATTATGGGTAATTTCCTAACTCTTCATTGTGTATCTTTGAAAATGATTATTATGTTTAATCTTCTGTCTAATGCACTTTGACCTCAGATCATTTTAATTTGATCTCCATTGCCTGTTTCTGTTGTTCGTCCGTATTTAGTCTTGATTTGGAATATTCTTTGTTACATTTGAACGAAAAAGATGGAAAGAGTTAGATTGCATTCAGTTATTTATGAGAAGGGAGAGCTTAGTCACCCTTAGTGATTCGGAATTCTTTACTTCTTTGTAAAGGATTATTTATATTTTGCCATAAATTTATACCTCATTTACAGACATTTCCACTTGAAGGCCTATTTTTACATTACTAATATTAGCATGCAAGGAAAGATTCACACTATGCATACTAATATTAGCATGCAAGGAAAGGTTCACACTATGCATACTAATATTAGCATACAAGGAAAGATTCACACTATGCATACTGTGTGTGTGTATACACAATTTTAACAGTAAGCCACAAGTGTCCTTTAATATCGAATTCTTTTTACCATGGGATTAACTTACATCCCAAAGCAATTATATACAAGTACATCTTCCCTGGTCAAAATTCTGATCGTTGCCTTTGGGTTTGACACGGCGATGAGTATGACTTAACCATTTAGCCATCAACTTACCGTGATTCCTTTTGGGTGCAAGTTATTACCAAGGTAAACGGTAATTCTGGATTAATATTTGGAAGTATAAAAAAAGACTTGGGTGAATAAATGACAAAACCATCGTATAAGTGTATGAATATTTACAAAGATTTACAAGTTATGTAGGAAATTGCTTGATAAAAAGGAAAAACAGTAGTCGTTACTTGCTTTAGCCGTTCTAGTTCTATATCCAGTAATATGCGATAATCTTCCCAAAGAAATCATATTTTGAATGTCTTAGGAGCTTATACTCGACATCTTCAGACTCTGGTCTGCCCCAGGGTGAAAGATGCAGAGAGAGCAAGAAGAGGCTGTTGGGAAGTTGCTTGCTGCCTGCCTGTGTAGTATATGGGTCAGTTTCACTGCGTTTCTCTTCTTCGTTCACGGGAGTAAAAGGCGTGAGGCCTGTGTAGTCGTGAGAGGAGGGGATTTTGTTGGTCCTTTGCTTTTACTTTTCAACATTACCTTTAGCAGACAGGAAGAGGACTACTTTTAACTACTACCTTGAGTAGACAGGAAAGGGACTACTCTTAACTACTACCTTTAGTAGATAGGAAAGGGGCTACTGTTAACTACTACCTCAGGAAAGGGACAACTGTTAACTACTACCTTGAGTAGACAGGAAAGGGACTACTGTTAACTACTACCTTTAGTTGACAGGAAAAGGACTGCTGTTGACTACTACCTTTAGTAGACAGGAAAAGGACTGCTGTTGACTACTACCTTGAGTAGACAGGAAAGGGACTACTCTTAACTACTACCTTTAGTAGATAGGAAAGGGGCTACTGTTAACTACTACCTCAGGAAAGGGACAACTGTTAACTACTACCTCAGGAAAGGGACAACTGTTAACTACTACCTTGAGTAGACAGGAAAAGGACTACTGTTAACTACTACCTTTAGTTGACAGGAAAAGGGCTGCTGTTGACTACTACCTTTAGTAGACAGGAAAAGGACTGCTGTTGACTACTACCTTTAGTAGACAGGAAAAGGACTGCTGTTGACTACTACCTTTAGTAGACAGGAAAAGGACTGCTGTTTCTTCTAGACAGGAAAGGGACCTTTAGTAGACAGGAAAAGGACTGCTGTTGACTACTACCTGTAGTAGACAGGAAAAGGACTGCTGTTGACTACTACCTTTAGTAGACAGGAAAAGGACTGCTGTTGACTACTACCTTTAGTAGACAGGAAAGGACTGCTGTTAACTACTACCTTGAGTAGACAGGAAAGGGACTACTGTTTAAGTACTACCTTGAGTAGACAGGAAAGGGACTACTGTTAACTACTACCTTGAGTAGACAGGAAAGGGACTACTGTTAACTACTACCTTGAGTAGACAGAAAAAGGACTACTGTTAACTACTACCTTTAGTAGACAGAAATAGGACTACTGTTAACTACTACCTTTAAAGCAGGCAGGAAAAGGACTACTGTTAACTAATACCTTTAGTATACAGGAAAGGGACTACTGTTAACTACTACCTTTAAAGTAGACAGGAAAGGGGCTACTGTTAACAACTACCTTGATTAGACAGGAAAGGGACTACTGTTTAAGTACTACCTTGAGTAGACAGGAAAGGGACTACTGTTAACTACTACCTTGAGTAGACAAGAAAGGGACTACTGTTAACTACTACCTTGAGTAGACAGAAAAAGGACTACTATTAACTACTACCTTGAGTAGACAGGAAAGGGACTACTGTTAACTACTACCTTGAGTAGACAGAAAAAGGACTACTGTTAACTACTACCTTGAGTAGACAGAAAAAGGACTACTGTTTACTACTACCTTGAGAAGACAGGAAAAGGACTGCATTTAACTACTGCCTTGAGTTGACAGGAATGGGACTACTCTTAACTACTACCTTTAGTATACAGGCAAGGGACTACTGTTAACTACTGCCTTGAGTAGACGGCAAAAGGACTACCGTTAACTACTACCTTTAGTAGACAGGAAAGGGACTACTGTTAACTACTACCTTTAAAGCAGGCAGGAAAGGGCTACTGTTAACTACTACCTTGAGTAGACAGGAAAAGAGCTACTGGTAACTACTACCTTTAGTGGTCTGGTTAAACTAAGATATACTTAACTTAGTAGACAGGAAAGGGACTACTGCTAACTACTACCTTTACTAGACAGGAAACGGACTACTGGTAACTACTACCATTAGTTGACAGGAAAGGAACTACTGTTAACTACTACCTTTAGTAGACAAGAAAAGGACTACTGTTAACTGCTACCTTTAGTAGACAGGAAAGGGACTACTGTTAACCACTACCTTTAGTAGACAGGAAAGGGAAAAGGGACTACTTTTGACTACTACCTTTAAAGTAGGCAGGAATAGGACTACTTTTAACTACTACCTGTAGTAGACAGGAAAAGGACTACTGGTAACTGCTACCTTTAGTAGACAGGAAAAGGACTACTGTTAACTACTACCTTTAGTAGACAGGAAAGGGACTACTGTTAACCACTACCTTTAGTAGACAGGAAAGGGAAAAGGGACTACTTTTAACTACTACCTTTAGTAGACAGGAAAGGGACTACTGTTAACTACTACCTTTAAAGTAGGCAGGAAAAGGACTACTGTTAACTACTACCTTTAGTAGACAGGAAAGGGACTACTGTTAACTACTACCTTTAAAGTAGGCAGGAAAGGGCCTACTGTTAACTACTACCTTTAGTAGACAGGAAAAGGACTACTGTTGACTACTACCTTTAGTATACAGGAAAAGGACTACTGTTGACTACTACCTTTAGTAGACAGAAAAAGGACTACTGTTAACTACTACCTTTAGTATACAGGAAAAGGACTACTGTTGACTACTACCTTTAGTAGACAGAAAAAGGACTACTGGTAACTGCTACCTTTAGTAGACAGGAAAAGGACTACTGTTAACTACTACCTTTAATATACAGGAAAAGGACTACTGTTAACTACTACCTTGAGTAGACAGGAAAGGGACTACTTTTAACTACTACCTTTAGTAGACAGGAAAAGGACTACTGTTAACTACTACCTTTAGTAGACAGGAAAGGGACTACTGTTAACTACTACCTTTAAAGTAGATGGGAAAGGGACTACTGTTAACTACTACCTTTAGTAGACAGGAAAAGGACTACTGTTAACTACTACCTTTAGTAGACAGGAAAATGACTACTGTTGACTACTACCTTTAGTATACAGGAAAAGGATTACTGTTGACTACTACCTTTAGTAGACAGAAAAAGGACTACTGTTGACTACTACCTTTAGTAGACAGGAAAAGGACTACTGTTGACTACTACCTTTAGTAGACAGGAAAAGGACTACTGTTGACTACTACCTTTAGTAGACAGGAAAAAGACTACTGTTAACTACTACCTTTAGTATACAGGAAAAGGACTACTGTTGACTACTACCTTTAGTAGACAGGAAAAGGACTACTGTTGACTACTACCTTTAGTATACAGGAAAAGGACTACTGTTGACTACTACCTTTAGTAGACAGGAAAAAGACTACTGTTAACTACTACCTTTAGTATACAGGAAAAGGACTACTGTTGACTACTACCTTTAGTAGACAGGAAAAGGACTACTGTTGACTACTACCTTTAGTATACAGGAAAGGACTACTGTTGACTACTACCTTTAGTAGACAGGAAAAAGACTACTGTTAACTACTACCTTTAGTATACAGGAAAAGGACTACTGTTGACTACTACCTTTAGTAGACAGGAAAAGGACTACTGTTGACTACTACCTTTAGTATACAGGAAAAGGACTACTGTTGACTACTACCTTTAGTAGACAGGAAAAGGACTACTGTTGACTACTACCTTTAGTAGACAGGAAAAGGACTACTGTTGACTACTACCTTTAGTAGACAGGACAGGACAAAAGACTACTGTTAACTACTGTTAACTACTACCTTTAGTATACAGGAAAAGGACTACTGTTGACTACTACCTTTAGTAGACAGGAAAAGGACTACTGGTAACTGCTACCTTTAGTAGACAGGAAAAGGACTACTGTTAACTACTACCTTTAGTAGACAGGAAAAGGACTACTGTTAACTACTACCTTTAGTATACAGGAAAAGGACTACTGGTAACTGCTACCTTTAGTAGACAGGAAAAGGACTACTGGTAACTACTACCTTTAGTAGACAGGAAAGGAACTACTGGTAACTACTACCTTTAGTAGACAGGAAAGGAACTACTGTTAACTACTACCTTTAGTAGACAGGAAAGGGACTACTGTTAACTACTACCTTTAGTATACAGGAAAGGGACTACTGTTAACTACTACCTTTAGTAGACAGGAAAGGGACTACTGTTAACTACTACCTTTAGTAGACAGGAAAGGGACTACTGTTAACTACTACCTTTAGTATACAGGAAAAGGACTATTGTTGACTACTACCTTTAGTAGACAGGAAAAGGACTACTGGTAACTGCTACCTTTAGTAGACAGGAAAAGGACTACTGTTAACTACTACCTTTAATATACAGGAAAAGGACTACTGTTAACTACTACCTTGAGTAGACAGGAAAGGGACTACTTTTAACTACTACCTTTAGTAGACAGGAAAAGGACTACTGTTAACTACTACCTTTAGTAGACAGGAAAGGGACTACTGTTAACTACTACCTTTAAAGTAGATGAGAAAGGGACTACTGTTAACTACTACCTTTAGTAGACAGGAAAAGGACTACTGTTGACTACTACCTTTAGTAGACAGGAAAAAGACTACTGTTAACTACTACCTTTAGTAGACAGGAAAAGGACTACTGGTAACTACTACCTTTAGTAGACAGGAAAGGAACTACTGTTAACTACTACCTTTAGTAGACAGGAAAGGAACTACTGTTAACTACTACCTTTAGTAGACAGGAAAGGGACTACTGTTAACTACTACCTTTAGTAGACAGGAAAGGAACTACTGTTAACTACTACCTTTAGTATACAGGAAAAGAACTACTGTTAACTACTACCTTTAGTAGACAGGAATGGGACTACTTTTAACTGCTACCTTTAGTAGACAGGAAAGGGACTACTTTTAACTGCCACCTTTGGTTAGGTTTGAATCATAAATAAAGTCTGATAAATACAGTATAATTAGTGTGTAGGGCAATTTTAATTCTTAATACTTTTCTTATTATCATTATTTCCTAGAAAGGAGAATAACTGATTTTATGTACTTTAATGTTATTTTGTATAGATAACATTATGAATGATAAATCTGTGTAATATCGGTAGTTTATGAGAAAAACTCCCGTGTTGTAGATATTGATGATAATATTATAGTCATTACAATACCGATGACTTTGAATATATAAATTAATTGATATCCCATAGTTTTTGCGATGATCTGCCCCTTAAAGGCACACGCTATGTTATTTCGTTTGAATTTTTCCCTTGGCTTCATTTGCGTGTGAATTTCTGCAAGCACATAACGTTCACAGTCACATACTCACACACACAGTTCGATAGAATAAAGTAGAATATAGGATTTAGGCCAAAGGCCAAGCGCTGGGACCTATGACGTCACTCAGCGCTGAAAGGGAAGTTGGCAGTCAGTAAGAAGGTTCGAAAGGTGTAACAGGAGGAAAACCTCGCAGTTGCGCTGAGAAACAATTGTCGGATAAGGTGGAAAGTCAGATGGAAGAAAGAGAATATGAACGGAGGTACAGTAAAAGAACTGAAAGAGGTTGCAGCTAGGCGCCAAAGGGACGCTGCAAAGAACCTTAGGTAGTGTTTACAGTGCACAGCATGAGGTGAACTGACGGTACTACCCCCTTACGGGGATGCAGTTTGATGGTACCGTAACCGTGCATGGCATTTATTTGAAAGTTTATGACTCTATCAAAGCTGGTATAAATGCAGATTTCATACACGCACTCCCTCCAGTTTCGTAGTGAGTAAGACCGACATGAGGCTCAGGACAGATCTCTCTGGAAAGCTGCTTCATGAACAGCCATCAAAGTAAGTTGAAACTCCTATTCAGAGCGTAATCGTTACATTACCTTACATATGGCAGTATGTTCTTCAATTTTATTTTTTCAAATATTGTTTTATATATAATTTGAATGAATAATATATATATATATATATATATATATATATATATATATATATATATATATATATATATATATATATATATATATATATATATATATATATATATATATACACATACATACATACATACAGTATATACATATATTGACAACAAAGCTGTTTCGCTTAACGAGGTGGGGGATACAGTGGAAAACCACTACAGTCACTGCTACATTCATTTTTTAACTGATGAATTGCGGATGAACCCCCTGCTAAGTAAAACCTCCACAGCATAAGCCATTTCATACACCTACAGGAAGCTCATCAGCGGTGCATCAAACCCAGCTGACCACACTACCCCATTATCCCGTATCTACCGCGTTTTCTTGTGTTCTCTATGAAGTGAAGGCCCTTCCTTCCTAGGTCTTCTTCCCTTCCTTCTCCTGACACATCTGAATTGTACTCTCTTTTCACCATCCTGTTATCGCCCTCGCTTCCCAAATGACTTGAATTACTGGGGCAATCTTTTCGCCTCAACCTTTTCACGACTACTCATATTTATCTCCACATTGCTCACCCTATCAGTTAGTCTCATGTTCGAAGTATTACACAAACTATTCAACTTTACAGCTTCAATTCATTTTCATTTAACATTCCATAGAGAAGTGTTAGCTAAGCAGTTAATTCTTATATTTCCACCCTGGCCTCCACAGACAACTCCGCTCTACCTTTCTTCTACAGCTGTTGTTACACCTGCTCTTTCATCCTACCGCCGTTTGTTAAGTTTACTCCTAAAACTTTATCAGTTAGTCTCTTCCATTCTTCAATCATCCATATGTTGCTGGTTTTCGTTTACACTTCTAACCTTACTCTTGCTCACATTTGCTCTCGACGCTCTTTGCCTTCAAACAATTTCTTACTATTTTATCATTTTCCGTAGTTTCTCTTCACAATCTCCAATCAGCACTTCGTCATCTGCAAACTTCAACCATTCCTCACTCCATCAACGACTGATTTTCATATCCCACAACTTGACGACTAAATCTTCTGTCTTTCGCATCGCTCGCACACTTCTCTCAGGCTCAGTTTTACACCAAACCAATCAACTCACCTAAATACATATTCTGACACAAGTTTCACGAAATTGCACTCAGTAACATATCTTCTATACCTTACAGTCTCAACACGCTCTCCATTGTCTCTGTAATTTATATAATATATATATATATATATATATATATATATATATATATATATATATATATATATATATATATATATATATATATATATATATTATACATACACACACACACACATATATATATATATATATATGTGAGTGTGTGTGTTTACATATAAGCATTCGCACGCGCACTAGTTTTAACAACCAGGTTTTACGACTCATATATTGCCTTTAGACTTAACGGATTGTTCAGATTGCATCTTTATCTCTTGTGGCAGACAGTTGTAATTAAATCTTATATCTTATGGCAGACAGTTGTAAGTATAAGCGAACAAGATTTATACGTGTGGCTATTAAATGTATTTTATGATATGCTAGCCCTGTGAGAGCTGATAATCAGCTCAGTGGTCTAGTAAAACTATACTAATAATAATAGTTGGAAATACATGTAGCTCTTGTCGGTTGAAAGCCCATAGCATTCATTGCCTCCCTGCCTTTTAGTCTTCCCTAGATAATTTACTTCTTTTGATATAGAATTTTTTTCTTTCATCTCCATAAACAACGTCAATCCAATGTCCGAAGTGCTGCCGTAAAAACTGTGTCGTGTTTTTTACTAAAGCCTAATGCAAAGTTGTACTTAGCTCCCCCAAGTCTCTTATCCACAAAAAGCAGTGCTGTTAAAAGGAGTTAAGACTAGAACTAATTTTTAATCACTTTAAATTTTAGAATGAACAACAGACGTTTATAAACTGAAGCCGTTATACTTATTGTAGGCACGATTTTGCACAACGAAACCTACATGTAAATTCACTCTATTTTTCTTCTCTTACTCTCTATCAGACAACTTAGATATGTTCTGTTTGCCTTCAGTTTACTCATTTCTTTGTGTTCAAAACTCCGGAATCGGCATCATGTGTCTGGTCTACGTGGTCATGTAATCATTAGAATCATAAGGTTTAAGTACGTCATGAAATTCTTATGTAGAGATGCTTTCATACTTACTTCCATCATCTAGTTGTGTAGCACTTCGTAAATTTCATGTTTGTGTTTGTTCTTTCCACTTTGTAAGCCTTACTAATAACCTTAAGATTTCTCTTTGAAGGTCACGAAATTCATTTCCTCTCTTTTTAAGCTGATTTATTAACAAATAAATTGTTACAATATGAACAACTTTTCATGTTGTTAGTGAAGTAGTACTATAGAAGTAGTAAGAGTAGTTGTAGTAATAAAGTATAACTATCATCGCCGACATTCCATTTGTAATTTTTCAGAACTATTAGTGTGATTAATGTTTGCATTGAATTAATTATCCGGGAGAGAGAGAGAGAGAGAGAGAGAGAGAGAGAGAGAGAGAGAGAGAGAGAGAGAGAGAGAGAGAGAGAGGATTATTGTGACGCCAAATGCAAGCTTTGGCGCCAGAGGTTCTCGGCGCCAGGCCCGTGTGGGAGTCAACTATGGAGAAAATGGTAAAGATGAAAGGTCAGAGTTGCACAGAGGATGAAGAGGCTAAAAGAGAACCACAAGATGCCGTTTGATATCGAGAGAGAGAGAGAGAGAGAGAGAGAGAGAGAGAGAGAGAGAGAGAGAGAGAGAGAGAGAGAGAGAGAGAGAGAGAGAGGAACGTGATGTTGACGAAAGTGGGGAAGCAGCATTGAATGGTGTATTGGTTTGGCACTCAAGAATAAACATGTAATATACGTTCGCTATCGCGGCGAGAGGGAAGGGGGCGTTGGAGACCCCCGGGGGAGGGGGTTGGTTTTAAAGGCATGTCATGGAAATGCGAATATTCCAAGGAGATTGAAAGCTTAAAGGGGATCACTGGTCTCAAGGATTTATCGTTCGTTGCGATCCGTGGCATTTGCCGTTTGCACCCGACGCCCTTTCCTTTTGCCCGCTCAGGAGCTTTCCTTTCGTTTCGTTGTAATAACATTTTCCCGAGGGATTGTTGGAAATGCATCTCAGAGAGACTGGTTTTCCTCTGTGACATCATTTTTAGAGATGGTAAACTCTTTGGCTGACGACATTAAAATAATGTTCAGAACTTGAACCTTTGGAAACTGTACAATGAGGATCATTACCTGTCTTCCTCATCTGAGGGGAGATGAATTGTAAAGATGGGGATTTCTCCTTTTGATAAGTCAGACTTGTATCCGCAGTTTGTGTCTTTTCTTATTGGTTATTATTCTGTTAACGTCATTGTGTTATAGTTTTGAATGAGACGGATGAGCCGGATAATCATTTTTGGTGAAACCAGCCCTCTTAAATACTGACCAGTCTCCCTCTTGTCATTATTATGACTGGTTACTTGGCCGTTGATACTTAGTCCCCTCCAGCTAGAGTCAATTAAGGTTAGTGACTTTTTGCATGAGGCACGGGGATTTCACATGACCTTTATTGTATCAACTTTTCTTTTTACGAATATATGACGTTTGCTGTGAGAGATGATGTGGCAATAAAAAAAGTTAAATTTTTGCTCTGCATGTAAGAACTTAATTTGTCATGTTACTGGTTGTACACATAAAATATGGCCTTTTTCGTTGAAGTAAACTTGAGACTATAACTGTTTTGCTTGTATTCGTGTTTGTGCTGTCTTACTTTCATGTTGTTCCGGTAACCTATTTAGTATACGTACAGTTTCGTTCTGTGGTCTGAATTATTGTATTGGTGAAGTTATCATTCAAGAGACGTGTAAGATATATCTGCTTAGAAGGTTATCAAGTTTTATAAAATGTCGACGCTGAATACGAAAATTTCATCGAGTGAGCAGGTCTAAGCTTCCTAAAACCAGATTCGCTGAACAGCAGCACCGGTATGCTGTAAATGTACCTCGCTGTAAAACTTCTCAGTTCCAGAGATCATTTATTCCCCACACCGTTGGACTGTGGAACAGCCTACCAAAGTATGTCGTGCAGTTGTAACTTCAAAAGTTCAAGCGAAAATGCAGTGGATTACTACCCTAATACTTTTCTTCTTATATTTGAATGCACTTTTTTATCTGTATTCTTTTTTTTCTTTTTTAATACGTGGGATCTCTTCTGTCTGTATTTCCCTTTACTTCCTCTTACTTCTTCCTAATGAACACCTTAATATTCTTTGGAAGCTTGAATTTCAAGTTAGTGGCCCCTGTGGGCTTGTTCTCCATATGAATAGAATAGTTCCTCGCTGGGTGAGCGGGTTCCGTTCTCAGTTACCACTCTGTTGGTCGCGAGTTCGAATCTCCGACCGGCCAGTGAGGAACAAGAGGAATTTGTTTCTGGCAATAGAAATTCATTTCTCGCTATAATGTGGTTCGGATTCCACAATAAGCTGTAGGTCCCGTTGCTAGGTAACCAATTGGTTCTTAGCCACGTAAAAATAAATCTAATCCTTCGGGCCAGCCCTAGGAGAGCTGTTAATCAGCTCAGTGGTCTGGTTAAACTAAGATATACTTAACTTTTTCTCCATATGAATAGGTTTCATCTACTAAATAATAATAATAATAATAATAATAGTAATAATAATAATAATAATAATAATAATAATAAATAATAATGTCTTTTCACGTAATTTTCTCAGCAAGTATTTTTTGTATGGCGACATCACATCAAACAAGAAAAAGGAGTGAAGCTCTTGGTGATATGAAAACTAAATAAAAGGGAAGAGCGACGAAAGTTACGGTGCTGTTCATCACCTCTCCCAAGACATCCTTCCTACGTATTCCTTTTCATCCCTCGAGGCCAAGATAAATATTTGATATCGCTCTATAGCCGGCTACATTATTTACTTTTTTTTTACGCCGTACCATTGTAACGAAGTTCTTTTTTCGTCTTCATTTTTTTTCCCTGTGTAGCCGAATGTTAGTCTCTTGTATCTTCACAATCCATTTAGCTCATATTGTAGTTCACGGCTCTTTTAGCGCTCATCGGCCGGTCCATTTAACCTTGTGTTCTTGCCTACTTCGACTGGAACAACGTATTCCGGTGTGGTGCTCTGCTGAGACCTCTTTCACGTATCGGCTCAGAGAAAGGCTGAAGGGGCGGTATTCCCCTTGCAGCGCAATGTTCCTCTGTCCCTTTTGGTATATATATATATATATATATATATATATATATATGTGTGTGTGTGTGTGTGTGTGTGTGTATATACTGTATATACATACATACATACACATACATTGTATTTATATATTATATATATATATATATATATATATATATATATATATATATATATATATATATATATATTATACATAGGCTATATACACACGCACGCACGCATATGAATGAAAAAATATATACACATTTTATATATACATATATACAAGTATATCTTAGTTTAACCAGACCACTGAGCTGATTAACAGTCTCCTAGAGAGGGCTGGCCCGAAGGATTAGATTTATTTTACGTGGCTAAGAACCAACTGGTTACCTAGCAACGGGACCTACAGCTTATTGTGGAATTAGAGCCACATTATAGTGAGAAATGAATTTCTATCACCAGAAATAAATTCCTGTCATTCTTCATTGGCCGGTCGAAGAGTCGAACGCTGGGCCAACAGCGTACTAGCCAAGAGCTCTACCCACCCCCTCCAGTGAAGAACTTATACATACATACATACATACATACATACATACATACATACATATATATATATATATATATATATATATATATATATATATATATATAATATATATATATATATATATATATATATATATATATATATATATATATATATATATATATATATATATATATATATATATATTATATTATATATATATATCCGCATCCAGATCAAGGGCAGGAATACAGAAGCATATGACATAGTAACCATTTATTCCGACGTTTTATGATTCGTAATCGCATCATCAGGGATATATACGACAGTGAAATACAGTATATTAATATAAATTATTTAAAAGGGCTATTTACAAGACTTTACTTTAAAAAGCAAGGAGAAAAAAAGAATACAAAATGATAAAATTGTCACGAACAGACGGCACACCTAAATACAGACGCACTTATAAAAAATATAGTACAAACCAGACAACATACTTGAATACAGATACACTAAAAAAACACTCGAGGCTAACCTACCATTCTAGAGGCTAAGAACATACTAAGATTAAACATACACAAAAATCAGAGAAAGGCAGAGAGTTAAGACTAATACAAGTGTACAGCTGTTGTTTGATATATATTATATATAAAAGTTCCTCGTTGGGCGAGTCGGTAGAGTTGTGGCCTAGCACTCGCTAGGCCCGAGTTCAAGTCTCCGGCCGGCTAATGAAGAATTAGAGGAATTTATTTCTGGTGATAGAAATTAATTTCTCGCTATTATGTGGTTCGGATTCCACTATAAGCTGTAGGTCCCGTTGCTAAGTAACCAATTGGTTCTTAGCCACGTAAAATAAGTCTAATCCTTCGGGCCAGCCCTCTCTAGGAGACCTGTTAATCAGCTCAGTGGTCTGGCAAAACTAAGGTATACTTAACTTTTTTATATATATATATATATATATATATATATATATATATATATATATATATATATATATATATATATATATATATATATATATATATATTATAATCCGACACCACAGGGAAGAAATGAAGAAACCGTAGTAAATCCTGACCTGTGCCGTCTTCTTATTGCTAAGCCATCTTCAGAGGGCTGACACAAAGTGGTAGAAATTCAGCATATATCTACTAGCAAGACTACATACGAACATACAGATGGTAGGAAACCAAGCATTTGCACCAGACAAAATGTCAGATGCAAATACTTGGTTTCCAACCGTCAGTATGTTTTTATGTACTGTCTTGCTAGTAGGTATGTGCTGAATCTCTACCACTTTGTGTCAGCCCTCTGAAGATGGCTTAGCAATAAGAAGCCGGCACCGGTCAGCATTTACAACCGTGTTTCATTTCTTCCCGGTGGTGTTTGATATATAAAATTCATGCATAAAATGGGTTCATAATCATATATATTATATATATATATATATATATATATATATATATATATATATATATATATATATATATATATATATATGTGTGTGTGTGTGTGTGTGTGTATTTATGTATGTATGTAGTATGTGTTGGTGTGGGTGGGTGTGCATGTGTCTGTGTGTCGCTTTGATTGATATCTCATTTATTTACATTTTTATGTACATGCCTTTGGCGTCGACCGTCTTTGTCCTCATGGCGCCAGTGTATTTTATCAATACGTGAACTATGTGTCAATAAACCAGTCAAGTTCTCGTATTGTTCTCTTGTCACTTCTGCCAACTATTCGTTGGGAGCGGGTTTTGTGTAAACCAATGTCTGGCTTTATGTTTAGTAGGAGACTTCTAGAACTGAGGAACAAAATTTAATTGCTTTGGGTGAAAAGGTTTGGTGGGTGCCTCATCCGGATGGTTAATTTGGTTGGGCACCGGTTAAGAATTGTTCCAACCTTCAAGTAAAATAAAATATAAACATATATATTCACACACACTATATATATACATACATACAGTATATATATACATATATATGTATATATGTACTGTGTATATATATATATATATATACATACATAATACTATATATATACATATACACATATATATTTATATATATAGACAGATAGATAGGTGTAATGTAACACCAAATAAGATAGAGAGAGACAGATTGATAGAAGGGTAACAGCCAAAAAATATAAACAGAAAAGTGACCAAGTTGATGAGTAACTACCTACATCAGCTGCTTGACAGAGGTTCTGGCATCTCGTCATAAAAGATTTTTCACTGTATGTCTGTTGATTAGAAGAAGTGCAAACTAAGTGAAGTTGGATGTCTTATGCATTGTTTTAGTGAGTATCTAGTCGTCAATATTTAGTAAGTTTTTTTTTTTTAACACCCTTGCAAGAACGGCCAGACCAACTCGACTCACATTTTATGTCGAAATGAACAGTCCTATTTTATGTTCGTGTGTGTTTTTTTTTTTTTTTTTTTTTTTGTTCATATAATGTTCGCATTTATTCTCTCAGGTTCATGGAAATTCAGTCTATTTTTCAGTCATAGTCGCTGATCTGGTCTCTCCTTCAGAGTTAGATACCATTCAACCCCTGCCCCCCATTCTGTGTGTGGTAGGGATTTGATAAAGGATTTTTGTTGCCCTCCATCCCGCCAGCTTATAATTAAAATGTTTTCTATATATGGGATGATCATGTTCTGGATAAGACTTTTTTGACCTTTAATTAATTTACATGCAATAGAAAAGTGGATTACTTGTCAGAGATACTTAATTGACATTCTTTATGAATCACAGTCTGGCTGAAAAATTTTGTTTTTTGATTTACTTCCTCGTGTTTGTTTATTATAAGTTGTTACTGTCTATTCAGTGATTTGTCTTTTTCTTGTTTTCTTCATTTTCCATCATAATACCAGCATTTTTTAAAAGATGGCGTACTTGCTACCGTCGGTAAATAATTGATTATTATTATGATTCAGTGTCAAGAATATTGATGTCATTTGGGGGGGTTGGTTACTGTGCAAGCAGCTTGCTGTAGTATTGGTTTTGTTAATGTTTAGGTTATGAACTGGCTAATGTTGTTGAAGGTTTACCATACAAGGGGTACATCCACGATTCAGCGGTTAATAATATGAATTTGGCAGTGGCCGTTTTTTTTTTTTTTTGTATAGCGCCACTGCTATTTAATTAAAAAACTTATAGTTAAGAATATTGATTTCATCATGTTCCTTGACTGCATTTTTTTTTTTTTTACTTTTGGGTGAAGTATATTGTATGTGGTACTCTCATTATACTCTTTTTTTTTATTTTTAAATTTATAAGTTTTGCATATTGTTTTTTTATTTTTTTGTGATAAAGGGTTTACGTGGTGTTCTAATTATATTTTTGTTCATTTGAAGAGTGTGAGATTAATGACGTCCTTAACACTTATGTTTTGCATAATTTTTTTTCAGTTGCCAGCTGTTCTTGACGAGGCCGACGAAAATGGCGACATGGCCCTAGATCTAGCGCTGATGGGACGGCAGCATAGCATTGCGGACACCTTGTTGAAGCACAGCGCTTCAGTGACCATCACTGATCCCACTGGGGCGTCGTTGCTTCATCGGGCCGTTCGGAGAGGTCAGTGGATGATGATGAAGCAGAATGTGCTCTAGGCTTTGTTGATTGATTTACTTATTTGTACTTCTTTTTGTGGAAACTTGCTTTGTAAGCTCTTGGCCTTTTAGCTTGTTCCATAAGAATTTGTGCGCATTTTGGATGATCGGATGTATCAGATATGTGAGGGTCTCTTCTAAAGGTATAAATTCAAAGTACAGAATTAAGACAGCATTGAATTCGTCACAAGGTGAGGATTATAACATTTTTTAGCCCCATTTGGGCTCCTTACGTCGATTGAAGCCGAAAAGGCATGATAACGGCGAAAGCGCTGTCATGGGAGGTTGGGTTGATGCCGACGCTAAGTCCAAATCCTCGCGCTCGACGGCTATATTTACGGCAGAGTCGGCATTAAATTTTACCTCTTGATAGCCAAATATCGTACTGTCGAATGTTCGAGTCACTTAGATACCAAATCATTTATCACTCATAATTCCCCTTCGGTGATATTCCCGAATTAACGCGAATTGGATATTAAACGACATTTGTAGCTTAATGTTTGTATATAAAATGTCACGGTGATATGATACAATTCATAAATAGCCGCGTTCCAATCGTCTGTCATGGTTGGGTGGGTTGAAGCCGACGCCGAGTACGAACCCCCGCACTCGAGGGTATATGTACGCAGAGTCTGCATCAACTTATACCTCTCTTGATAGCTGAATGGATTTGAACGTTAACCGGAAGTCGTTCGTTCGTACTACCGAGTGTTCTAGTCACTTAGGTATCAATCGTTTATCGCCGGACCACAGAAAATCCCGGATGACAGAAATCAGCCTTAAAAATACCCTGTGTAAACTAAGTCTTGCCAGCTCATTCCACATTTATATTGCTGTGTTATCAAAAGTAGAACAAAGGTTGTGAATAATCACTGTCACTCGGTAGGTGTAGTTCCTTATGACAAGTCTGGCCTGTTCCGTAAGTATCTCCCGGAAATGCTTACACCTTGGGTTCGTCGGAGCTCAAACCACTGTAAAAGCGCGCTGTCGAGTTCTGATCTCCTGGCACCTTTCAGTGTTTTCCGGCACTCCAAACATTTCTGGTTTTCGTTCTCAGCAAAAATCTAAAAATCTGCTGCTTTTGTTTCTTTAAAGCTGCTCGAGAGAGAGAGAGAGAGAGAGAGAGAGACTCTTGACCCCCCAAGGTTGTTACACCGAAAGATATCCATTTGCAAAATTCAAATAACAGTTGTATTAAGAATGACAGTTTTAATAAAACTTTTTTACATACTGTATGCGGTTATATTTCATGCATTACTGTCACATTAGTATCGTATTATAATTTATGAACAGCGTTCAGGCGCCAATCGCATTCTGATAATCTTTACATTCTTAAAAAACCTGGGGGGGGGTTGTGCCGTCGGTGCACCAAATGCGGTGCCTGTAGGCACTTAAAGTTCTTTGCAGCGTGCCTTTGGCCCTTAGCTGCAACCCCTTTTGTTCCTTTTGCTGTACCTCCGTTCATATTCTCTTTCTTCCATCTTACGTTCCACCATCTCCTAACAATTGATTCATAGTGCAACTGCTAGTTTTTCCTCCTATTACACCTTTCAGACCTTTCACTGTCAATTTCCTTTGCAGTGCTGAATGACCTCGTAGGTCCCAGTGCTTGGTCTTTGGCCTAAATTCTATATTCACTTCAACACATTCTTAAAATCATCAGCTGATTGCGGTTTACCGACATCATCACAGCCGTTAGTTGTTGAATGAAACGAATTTCGGAGATTCGTTTTTATCGTAAATTATCAAAGCTGTTTAAAACTGCAACGTTTTGTGGCCTGCACATTATTTGTTTCTTCACCTGCAGCTACAACCGTAAATTTAGTGGCTTAACACTTTCCTCTCCATTGCATGAAGGCTAAATAAAGATTTATGTGATTTTTATTTATGGAAGTCGCCATTGAAAATTAGCAAAACTTTAACAAGTCGACGGCTGTAACGCGACCATTTATAAACGTGTGTTTGTTACGGTAACTGACAGCAGCAAACGGTTGTTTCTCGATTCGATTGTTTATGTCAGTACTGGTTGTTACTTTTGCCAGTGTGTTACACGCAGTAGTAAGTGGTTGTTAATTTTAAGCTACAGAAATGAATTCTTACACAAGTCACAAGGTTGGTAAGCCTGATTTAATGATTAAGATTCGCATTTGACTTAATGAACTTTTGCTGCTAGGCCGATTTCTTAGATAGGTATCTACCGAAACTGAAACAGGCATAGAAAGCCTGGTGTAATGTAATATACTGAAAATACATATCGCACTAGACACGATGTATGTGATGAAATCATGCTTTTGGAAGAAATTTTAATGACCGCATGGTACACGAGTTAGGATGATACATGAGTATATATGCAAAATACGGTTCTTTTGTATGCTGTATATTTTCGAGTCACACAGAATGTTTTTGTTGGAAGTAAACTGTGTTTGTATATTTATGGAGCAAGCTTCAGTTCCGAAATCCGAAAAAATCTTAAAACTGAGATTTGTGGCGCCACCCTTGTAGCCGCTCAAGAACTAATGTCGGCTGATTCAAAATCGTCCCGGTTAATGGGAGTTCCTGGAACACGGAATGCCGGATTTAAGAGTTGGGACTAATATATATATATATATATATATATATATATATATATATATATATATATATATATATATATATATATATATATATATATATATATATATATATATATATATATATATATGTATGTATATATATATATATATATATATATATATATATATATATATATAGATATACATACATACATATATACACGTGCATGTAGTGTATATATATACATATACATATATATGCACATATACATTATAAATATGTGTATATATACACATGCATAAACAGTATATGTATATATACACATGTCATATATTCAGTATATGTGCACATATATATAATAATAATAATAATGATAATAATAATAATAATAATAATAGTAATAATAATAATAATAATAATAATAATAATAATAATAATAATAATAAAAGGAGCCATTAAAACACCAACAGGGTAGAATTTATAGCATTATATTTTGAAGGCAACTGTCTTCTTCAAGGGACAGGTAATCATTACCTGTCTGTTAAGGAAGACAGTTGTCTTCTAAATATAATGCTAAAAATTCTACTCTTTTTGTGATTTTATGGGCTCCTGTTATTAGATGGAATTCTGTTTTAACAGAAAATATTTTACAGATATATATATATATATATATATATATATATATATATATATATATATATATATATATATGTGTGTGTGTGTGTGTGTGTGTGTGTGTGTGTGTGTGTGTGTGTGTGTGTGTGTGTGTGTGTGTGTGTGTGTGTGTGTGTGTTTTCCTGGCAATTTAGTTTGAAATATTCTCTGTGAGACAGGTAGCAACAATTTCAGGTAATTTAGCCTTGTGAATCCGACTTCGTGGGTCCAGGAAAGCATAAAAAAAAAAAGAGAAAAACAAAAGGGGAATTTCATATGAGCGTAAGGCTCTTCTACTGAAGGGAAATATTACGTAAACACGTGGGCAAACTTAAAGGAGTGTATTTACACAACTAACATTACTACGGGAAAGAGGAATGCAATTAGATTATTGATCCTGAAGGGGATTCTTACAGTTGGAATGAAACTGGGGGGATTCCAGACACAGTCCAAGAAGCTTCCACGATACAGGGTCCCTCTGAAATGAGAGATATGCACATTATACGCCAGTAATGAAAATAGACAAAAGAATAACGATTTCAAAGCTGCACTGAGGGTGCCAAGGGGCTTCAGTGAATTAATAATGACTTAGCACTGCCGACACTCGAGGAGCACGGACATTTGACAAGAGATTTGGTGATTACTGGCACTCAAATTAAGTAAATGTTACGAGACAAGAGCATGACTGAATGGAGGTCTTCCAGAGCACTTTACCGTAAGGCAGATTTGGTTCCAGCGCAGAAAGCGGTCCGTGGATGACTTGCGATTTCCGAGGGCGAGTTTTCTTCCATGTGGTGAGATGCAAGGGCTTCAGTAAAGGGCAAGGCGAGGGGGACATCTCGAAACTCCAAGGAAATGGAGTGGGTCATCGGTCCAGCCAGCATCCAAGGGAACACGTGTTTGGGGCCGATGCACAGAGGAGAAGTATACTTTGAAAGGCCACGTGGTTAGTAGCTTAGGGCATCGCACTCTACTCCATCCCATTCGGCACGCGTGTGAGAGTGAACCTTGGTCTCGTTTTCGCTTTTATCTCCTCCTATGGGGCAGGGGGCACGTCCAACACATAGGGGGGGTTGAGTCATGTTCAGCTGATGCCTACAGGGGTTTTTTTTTGCCTGAAAAGGACAACCAGACAGATTCACTTTTGCCTCAGAAAGGAATTACCTACTTAAAGGGAGTGGCCTACAATCTGTTTTAATCTCTTGTATTCTGACCGTGCGAAATATCGATCGGCTGACAGTAAATGAAAACAACAAGAAAAAAGAAAAAGAGGAAGCAATATGCTAGCGAGTTCTTGCTAATTATGATAATATATGTGCTTAAAAAATCAGAGTAGATCCACGTGACTTCAGTGTATAAGTGAATCCCACAGGAAAATGACAGGCAGAAGTTCAGTACAAGCCCTTTTATGTTTATTAACACATCGTCTGGGCACAAATGAGACACAGATAAAAAGGTTACAAAGTAAACAAAAAGAACAAGAATACCAGATGTTCAGTTGTCAAAGGGTAATAAACAGAAAGATAATCCAGGATAATCTGGGATCGAGTTGTCACAAACTGGAACCATAGACCAAACAACAAGAGATATGGAAGTTTAGGATTACAAAATCCAAAAACATGGATAACCTTGAATACCAGATGGTTAATTGCCAGGGGGTAAAAAACAAAAGTTTAATCCACGGCAAATCCGGGATCACATGGTCACAAACTAAATCCATATATATACTTAACCATAAGAGAAACGGGATCTTACCCATTCACATTGCAGAAACATGTATAAAAATGAATATTAATTTTGCATATATTTATCAACAACTTTTTTAGTTATGAAGGCATCAAATTTAAACAAACCAAGACTTAAATTTAGAACACTTTCATTAATTGACTTGATAAAACAAGATTCAGTGATGTTCCTTCTAACTGTGTCGTTGCATGGGACTAAAGATCTTGCTTTATTCCAGCTAATAGGATAATCTAAATCTCTCTTATGTACGAATAATGCATTTGATATTTGGCCAGTTCTCATAGAATATTGGTACTGTTTGATTCGTTGTGAAAGTGATTCTCCAGTTTGTCCATAATATATTTTATCACCCTTTTTACAAGGAATTTCATAGATGCAACCAGAAACATCTTTAGGAGAATTTTTTATTACTTAACTCCTAACATTAAAATTACTGAAAACATTTATGTTGAAAAGCTTTAAAATTCTAGGAATTTGTAAAAACCTCTCATACCATACTTTGAGAATATTATGCTTGCTGAATTCAAGTTTGTTATTAGTTAAATAAAATGTTTTCCCGGCTCTTTTCCATGCTACATCTACAAAGGGCCTTGGGTATTTAAGTTTCAAAGCATTATTATAAATAGTTTTGATCTCAGCATCAATGAACTGTGGGCTACAAACACGTAAAGCCCTCAAGAACATTCCAGAAAAGACAGAGAATTTAACATTTTGATGGTGATTGGAATAATAATGAACAAAAGAGGCAATGTTAGTTGATTTTCGAAAGACTGAAAAGGTGAAATTTCAATTATGTCTATGGACAGTTACATCAAGAAAATTGAAATTACAATTTCTTTCTTCCTCTACGGTAAATTTTATAGAAGGGACTAAATTATTTAGCTTAACGAGAAATTCCTGGAGATTTTCATGAACTGGCCAGATACAGAAAATGTCATCCACATACCTAAACCATGTAGCTTGGTAAGAATTTTGTCTCATAAAATTCCATGTAAATATTGCTAAGGACAGGAGATAACGGATTACCCGTAGTCATATTGAATTTTTGTACAGAAAATTCCCCATTGAAACAAAATTTACTAATCTTTGATACATAACCTTATAAGATTTGTGAGGTTTGCTACAGTTAAAGGAATATCATAACTTTATAATTCTTCCTCTAAAAATTCTAGTAAATCATCTACAGGCACTTTTGTAAATAAAGAGACAACATCAAAACTATACATGCTTTTGGATTTTCTAATCCTAAACTTCTGTATCTCTTGTTGTTTGGTCTGTGGTTCCAGTTTGTGACAGCTTGTTCCCGGATTATCCTGGATTATCTTTCTGTTTGTTACCTTTTGACAATTGACCATCTGGTATTCTTGTTCTTTTTTTTTACTTTGTAACCTTTTTATCTGTCTCTCATTTGTGCCCAGACGATGCGTTAATAAACGTGAAAGCGCTTGGGTCCGAATATATATATATATATATATATATATTTATATATATATATATATATATATATATATATATATATATATATATATATATGTGTGTGTGTGTGTGTGTGTGTGTGTGTGTGTGTGTGTGTGTATAATATATGTATGCATGTATGTACATATGTATATATATTATATACATATGTACATATGTATATATATTATATACAAAGATGTAGTTGAGTTTGAGAACAGGCAAAGCAAGGAAGGTAGTAGGGTGTGTGCAATAGATTGGAAAGGCTTGGAATGTTTATGAAAGCCACTGAGAAAATAGAAGAAGGGAGTGTTGGGACTGTTGAGCCAACTCTCCTTATGGGATTGAATTGTAAATGTTGAACTGAAATGAAATCAGTCAGACATTTCAACCTTTTTTTTTAAAGGTTGAAATGACTGACTGATTTATTTTAACCAATCAAGCATTTCAGTACCAGAGCTATTCAGATAAATTGTTTGTTAAGGATTGAAACAATGAGAAAGAAAGTACAACAAAAATTGTATAAAAAGTTAGCACAGTGTATTTTGGGACAGTTTCATAATGTAGAGATTTAAGAACAACAGACTGATTCAAGTGTGTAAAATTTGGGAACTGTTAAGAGAATGCGGGAGATGAAGACATAGAAACTGCTGGTTCTGGAGGTGTTCAGGGGAAATTCAACACAATGCTGATGAGTCTTCTGTGCAGTTTTATGATACAAACAATGCTGTGCAACTTCTGCACACAGGGAGTATATCCATGATTTAGTGTCAATGTATATGTAATATAATGTAATGTGTGTATGTGTATATATATATATATATATGTATGTATTATGTATGTGTATGTATGTATATATATGTATGTGTGTATGCATGTATGTATATGTATATATATATTTATATACATATACAGTATACACAAATATACACACATACATATATATATATACATATACATATATATATATATATATATATATATATATATATATATACATATACATATATATATATACATATTTATACATATATATACATACATATATATGTGTGTATATATATATGTATATATATGTATATGTATGTATATGTATATATATGTATATGTATATGTGTGTATATTTGTGTATACTGTATATGTATATAAATATATATATATACATATACATACACATACACACACATATATATACATACATACACATACATAATACATACATATATATATACACACACATATATATACACACACATATATATACACATACACACATTACGTTATATTACATATACATTGACACTAAATCATGGATATACTCCCTGTGTGCAGAAGTTGCACAGCATTGTTTGTATCATAAAACTGCACAGAAGACTCATCAGCATTGTGTTGAATTTCCCCTGAACACCTCCAGAACCAGCAGTTTCTATGTCTTCATCTCCCGCATTCTCTTAACAGTTCCCAAATTTTACACACTTGAATCAGTCTGTTGTTCTTAAATCTCTACATTATGAAACTGTCCCAAAGTACACTGTGCTAACTTTTTATACAATTTTTTGTTGTACTTTCTTTCTCATTGTTTCAATCCTTAACAAACAATTTATCTGAATAGCTCCCCTGGTACTGAAATGCTTGATTGGTTAAAATAAATCAGTCAGTCATTTCAACCTTTAAAAAAAAAAGGTTGAAATGTCTGACTGATTTCATTTCAGTTCAACATTTACAATTCAATCCCATAAGGAGAGTTGGCTCAACAGTCCCAACACTCCCTTCTTCTATTTTCTCAGTGGCTTTCATAAACATTCCAAGCCTTTCCAATCTATTGCACACACCCTACTACCTTCCTTGCTTTGCCTGTTCTCAAACTCAACTACATCTTTGTCACCATTGTTTGCATTCCTGAGTACTGTACAGAAACTTGATGTTTATTTCCAAAGAAATATGTAAAATGTACAGATTTTAAGGAGTGTTGATCTGATCCTAATGACAAGATGACCATGTGCCTATACTTTTTCTGTCAGAAAATGTAGTTTTGATGAGCTAACCTAAAAAGAAAAAAATAATAATATAAATAATGCTCTCACTCTGTCATAAAGGGATTAGTCCTCTTGTTCTTTCCTGCTGTCATCATTATTTACTGTTTCTGCTCTAGATGTACAGTTCTTAGTCCTCTTGAAACTCTAAATAATTTGAAATTAGTGATGATTTCATACCCTTTATTTCAATTTTTGCTGAAGTAAATTGCAGTTAAATATTAAGTGCTCCTGCAATTTCAAACCAATATACAGAATGTGTATAAGGAAGGTACTTTCAGTAACGCAAAGTAAGTTTGTACTGTTTTATTTGAGATCACCAAAAACATTACACGCAATTATCCAACATTATTCAAAGACTTATTCTCTACTGATAATCATTGACTTATTTTTAACCTGTATGTTACATGCATCCAATAAGGCTGCAGATGAGTAGTGTGTACTTATCAAAAGGATTACGTTGTTTAACATTTCCAGTCACAAGTTCATAGTCATTTAATTAACATTTTACCTTCACTTTTTGCCAGCTTCACTCACTGTAGTGGTGATAAATGATAAATTTTTAGTGGGTGGTTTACAGTTTGATAATTCTGATTACAGTTCAAAATTGTCGATGTAAAATTGTATGCTTCTCTTGTAATCAGTAGCTCTTCCTTGGGCGAGTCGGTAGAGTTGTGGCTTTGTACTCGTTAGACCCGAGTTCGACTCTCTGGCCGGTTAATGAAGAGTTAGAGGAATTTATTTATGGTGATAGAAATTCATTTCTCGCTATAGTGTGGTTCGGATTCCACAATAAGCTGTAGGTCCCGTTGCTAAGTAACCAATTGGTTCTTAACCACGTTAAATAAGTCTAATCCTTCGGGCAAGCCCTAGGAGAGCTGTTAATCAGCTCAGTGGTCTGGTAAAACTAAGGCATACTTAACTTGTATTCAGTACCTTTCTTGATTACATGTGGAATTTCTTTCTGTAATCCAGCACTTTAGTTAATTTATTGTATCTTGAATATTTGATCATTACCTTTTCATGATCATCAGTACCGTCACTTATCATTATTATTATTATTTTTTAGTGTAAAAAGACCAATTTAAATTAATTTTAGCCCTTTCAGTGTGACATCTATAGAGAAAATATGAAATCATAGATGGAATCATGATTTTTCCATTTTTCTATAAGCTATAAATTCTCAAGGAACCAAATTTTCATAGGGCATGGCAGTATACTGCACTTCACTATTTATAAAACATGTCTTATGTGTTATTGGCAGGTGATGCATATTCTGCAAATTATTTGATGGACCATGGATGTTCTGTGAATGTTGCAACTCCTGGTGATGGCAGGACACCTTTGCATACTTTGGCAAGTCAGACTTATGAAGATAAGGAAACCAGAGAAGAAATGGTCAAAGTGGCCCAATCTATGCTGGATAAAGGTGCTGATCCAAATATACAAGACAAAGATATGAAGTAAGTTTTTTCATTCTCATGCTTTTGGTGCCGTAATCAACATGAATTGCAAATGTGTAGATTCATAATTATCCTAACTACAACTTTTCATTGGAACATGTTTTATCCTGTGATAAACTTACAATTTATAGTATTGCTGGTACTTTCCAGGACTGTGATGCATTTGGTAGTCGAAGGAGAACGAGATGAAATATTTCAGATTCTCATTGAACGTGACGGTCTCCGATTAGAGTTGAGAGACAAAGCTGGGTATCCAGCTCTGTGGTATTCGCTGAAAAACACATCAGATTTTAATGATTCATCATTTGCTACACAATTAATCAAGAAGGGAGCATCACCAGATGCTGTAAGTCTCCATTGTTAATAATATTTTCATTATTTTCATATATTTCTTTTGAGGCTTATTTCAGACTTTGGAATTTCTATCCCTAAGCATGAACTAAGGTGAAATATTAGGTAGGTTAACCATTATGTGAAGTAAGCATTTCATCTCAACTTTTATTTGCTTGTCAGTGTTGTTATGGTTTGCTTAATCATGCAGGATGAGAGCAATATCAAATTGATTTATCCCCTCTATTTTGCATAATGCTTATAATTCCCTATGTTTATTATCAAATTTTACTGGAGTCATTTATATTTTGGCATGCTTACCCAGACTGCAGGGGTTTCATATGCATCAAGAATTTGTGGGGTAAGTGAAGGAGTGGAGGAAGCCAAAGTAATTGTTTCTGAGAATATGGAGAGAAATTGAATCAGGTTTCAGATCTTTACAATCCTTTATTATTTTTAGGACATTTAACCAGATCCTTGTCTCATGAAAATCATGGCTGAGCAATGTAAAGTGTTAGTAGCACAAAACACGTTGAGATTTTGTTCATAACTTTTGTTTCATAGGTGCATTATTTTAATGCCACCACTCACAAATAATGGTAATCATTCCCTGAAGCCACTCAAGGCAATTGTGTTTAGTTTGAACAGATTATTAATTGGTTATTTCCTTTTAGCACAGTTTTAGGTTAATACAACACATGGTGAGAAAAGCCAGTTATTTTTATGAAAGATAAGTTACTTACAGTATTTTAGGTAATCAATCCCCACTTCAACTGTTGTAGTGTTGTAGTGTTTTGTGAACTTACAGTTTTTGAACCATACTTTTGAGTGGTTGTCAGAACTAAAACTAAAAGCTGGAGTTTGTGTATTCTAGAGATAGAAGCAGTCTGTTGCATGAGATACAAATTGCTGATACAGATCTAAAGGAAAATTAGGTGTTACAGTGTCTTTTCTATTTTCTTCATTAAAAATAAGCCCATAAGCATTATTATTAAGGTTGATGTTGGTTGAAATATCGTATCAGGATACTGTATTTATTTATACTACATTTAGTTTGTTTTAAAATGAAAGTGTGAAGTGAAAGGCAATGTGCATTATGGGACATTTCAGGACAGTAATATGTTGTGTAGTCTCTCTCTCTCTCTCTCTCTCTCTCTCTCTCTCTCTCTCTCTCTCTCTCTCTCTCTCTCTCTCTCTCTCTCTCTCTCTCATCTTGTGAGTTTTGCAAGTTAGGGAGAACTTTTGGCTATGCTGTTTGTTTCTTATTGTTTATCTAGATTTTTTCATAAAATCTGACTATCATTTTCATGGATGTACTCAGTTTTACATTCCCTTGTCTAAGAATTCAAATGTGGTAAAAATTCAATTATTTTACTTGGCATTAAATTTAAGGTCATATTTAAAAGTTTACTGTATAGATGTTATCAAAATACTGTAGCTAGGTATCAAGCAGTTAATTACAATTTTAAACAATTTTCAGACTATAGGTTCCAGTGGTGAATCCCTTCTCCATCTAGTAAGTCGAGAGGGTCTGGAAGAAGCTGGACTATTTCTAACCACACAAGGTGCCAATTGCAATGTTGTTAATACAGATGGAGAAACGCCTCTTCATGTATCATGTACAGTCGGCTTACCATCACTAACAACAGCCTTACTTCAGGTAAGCACTTATTACTTTTCAAGGGCCTTATTAGGCATTATTGTTTAAGGTCTCTCTCTTGCAAGTAATGGATGAAAGGCCTGAGTAGATTTTCATCTCCCTTTGTTATAACATAGAGCGAGTATCTATGGACAAGAGTAATTATCTTTATTCTTTTCCATAGCAAACATATCCCATTTTTGGGTTGGAATAGTTTATCAGAAGCTGCCATTTTCATATAAGTAACTTACCAAGCAATTACAGAGCTATAGTTTCTAACTCGCTCGGCAGGCTTTATTTAAAAAATTGTGGTAGCACTTGAATAGCTTAGGTAGGTGACAAACCCCACACACTAGCGGGAGTACTGAAAATGACTTAGCAGAAAACCTGATTCTGTTTCTGCTGGCTCTCGAGTAAACATCGGGGGTTTGCAGCAGCTTTGTTCATTGGTTTTCAGTTGAATAACTGAATTTCAGTGAAGTAATATTGCTTATTTTGAGTAGCCTTCAAGCTTTGATAGCTTTCAAGATCAGTTTTTTAGTTTTTATTGTTATTCTGTCTGATTCAAGTTTATCTAATTTTTGCTCTTGTAGTGAAGGTTGCAAAAACAGATTGTTCAAATCTTCATATGACTCTCTTATAATTTGCAGTAACTGTAGAGGGCCAGTAATGTAGTAAGGAGAGAACTCGTGCTGAATGTAATTATTGTCCGAGCGCCCGGCACCAAGTCTGCTTAAGTGGAAGATACAGGCATTCCCCACTTACCGGCAGCATTGGTTAACAACGATCTGGGTTTATGGCGCTTGTCTAGCAACACCGTTTACTGGATTTTTGGCGCCGATCTCCACTTAACAGCAGTACCGATCTCCAGTTAGTGGCGCCGATATCCAGTTAATGGCGCTGTTAAGCAGGTTGTTAGTGCTATTATCACTGATTTTCAGTTAGCGGCAAATTTTGTTGAGTGGCACTCGGCCGGGAATGGAAGTCCTGCCATTAACAGGGGATTGCCTGTACTTAAAACTCACCTAGGCAAGTTAGTGATAGGAAGAAGAATGCGGCCTCTAGCGCCGAGAAAAGTACTTTTCTTGGCCTAAAATCTACTGTACACCCAAGCCTAAGTTAGAAGATAACCTTGTTATTCCTTCTTCCCCCCCCCTTCCGACTTTTTTCCTGCTACTAGCCCTCCTACTTTTAATCCACCTACTCCTGCGCCTGGCTCCCCTGCTTCCGACCCTTGCCATTGCCAGTCTCGAGTCTAGATATAACAAGAAATTTAATCTAGTGGTGAATACAGTGAATTGAAGGAGGTGGCTACCTGTCCCGCTGGCTTCCCAAGACGAAGGTCACTGTCCTGCTACTCTGGACCTGGGAAAAGACACTGGAAGTCCAGTGGAGGCCGATGGGGTTTGCCTATAGGTAGATGCCCTCTCAGTCGAACCTGTTGCATGCATATCACAGGTTTCAACAGGCAGCCACTGGAAAAGCGTCTTGGATATGCATCAGTTGGCGTCCTGACTCTCAGGACTCCAGCCCAGACTGGAAGTGCCGCAAACTCTTTCTAGATTTGCCTTGTGCACTGAAGACGCATGCAGACGATGCTGGCCAATCTTCTCCGCTGCCCAGTTAGCGGTTTAAAGAACTGGATTGCAGCCCTCAACCTTCCTGCAGCGCATGGGATAGTCTTCATCCAAGCGCCCAACTCCTCATGACCGGCCAATGCCAGCTCCTGAGCATCCACTGCCAGTTTCAGAGTGCCTGCCACCAGCTCCCGAGTGCTTAGCGCCAGTTGCCAAGCGCCTGGCACCAACTCGTTTCTAACTGCTCGTCTCATAGCCTGTGTAGCTCTTCTTCAATATTTGCTGGCGAGCTTTCTTACCTTTTTTTTTTTTTTTTTTTTTTTTTTTTTTTTTTGCCTACCTTGATCTTCCTGATGAGGAGCCATCCTGATGACAGACCTATGCTCCCCACAATTGCGCTTTCATTGTCTTCTAGGAAGGCACTCAAGGAGATTGAAGATTGGTTTTCTGCTAAGAGGGAGCAAAGTAAGGCTTCCTTCACCATTCCTCTCTCACACTTAATCCGTAGGAGGTATCTTTCCTATGCCACCGGGGAAGCTCCTTCTTCCCGATGCTTGGCGTTTTCATCGGCAAAAGTTATGTTTTTGTCGGCAGAACTTGACCACCTTGTCAAAGACCTCTTCAAGATGTTTGAAGTTTCCAGTTTCTTGGACTGGACAGTGGGAGCACTAGCCAACAAGATTGAAGATTGCTGTGATTTAGTTGGGGACTTCTCCTAGGACTGGCTAGGATTCCTTTCTCATGCAGACAAGACCATCAGGGATGCTTTCTTGAACTTGTGGCTCTTTACTCTTTTGGGGGTTTTGAAGAAAAGAGATTTATGGTGCCCCCTTTCCACTAAAGGAGTCACTCAGGCCCAGAAGTCGGACCTCCAATAGAAGTCGACTTGGGATCTTCTGGCACATTCTTCCAAATGCCCCAAGGATTCCTCCATGTTTGTTCCTAAGACGGTCTCTCCTCTCCAGCATCCCTTTCTTGGGAGTAAGCCCAAGTCCAGTCTAGGACCTGTTCCAATGTCTGCTTTTAGGCCACAACTATCAAGAGGAGCTGAAGTCCTTACCCAAGAAATGAGGAAGTCATCCGGGCACAAGTGGGATCCGGTCTTCTTAAGTTTTGGGAGAAGTGGAGTATCAGAGGGACAGAACAGTGGATTGTCAAGCTCCTGAGGGAGGGCTGCTCCATTCCGTTCATGGAGAGCCTCCCTTTAGTCCCTTCTCCATTTGTTTTGAGTACTCAAGAGGCTCGGAAAAACATTTGGCCCTTTTGGAGGAGGTCTCCTCTCTCCTTCAAAAGAGAGCCACAGAAGAAGTTGAGGACATCAATTCAGAAGCCTTCTACTACTGTCTGTTTGTGGTCCCCAAATCATTGGGGTTTGGGGACCAGTCCTCAACATAAGCACCCTCAATCTCATTGTCCAGAAGACGAAGTTCAGGATGGAGATGAACCAGTCAGTCCTTTCATCCATTCATAAGGGCGATTCGATGATAATCTTGGATATGTAGGATGCATGCTTCTCCTTCCCCACCCATCCGGACCCCAGGAAGTATCTAATGTTCGTCTTCCAGTACACTCTCAGGCGGCCCACGTCAGCATCTAAATGCCTGTCTCCTCTCAGGCGCCATCTATATCTTCCAGTTTGGGACTTTTTGCTTTGGCCTCTTTATGGCACCTTAACCCTTAAACGCTGAGCCTCTATTTACAAAAGTGTCTGCCGTATGCCGGCAGCGTTCGGGAGTTAGCGCCGAAGCGGAAAAAAGTTTTTTTTTTAAATCACAGCACACTTAGTTTTTAAGATTAAGAGTTCATTTTTGGCTCCTTTTTTTTGTCATTGCCTGAAGTTTAGAGTGCAACCATCAGAAATGAAAAAAAATATCAGTATCATATATAAATATTGAAATATATGACAGCACGAAAAAAAATTTTCATATATAATTGTATACAAATCACACTGTGAGCAAAACGGTTAAAGCTAATGAGTTATTTTTTTTCTTTGTATTGTACACTAAATTGCAACGATTTTGTTACATAACAAATTGTAAAATGATCAAAGCAACACAGAGAAAATATTATCACAAAATGATGTGTGAATTCGTAATACGCGGACATAAAAAAAAAAGTTTTTTCAAAAATTCACCATAAATCGAAATGTTGTGCTAGAGACTTCGCGTTTGTTGCAAAATGAAGGTAATTGATTGAATATTACAAGAATGTAAATGTTTTAGCTTACAATTGCAGTTTTCGACCATTTTTGTCGAGTTAAGTTGACCGAAGGTCGAATTTTTTCTATATACAGTGATTTATATGAAAATATTTCAAAACTGATAAAAGCTACAACCATGAGTTATTTTTTGTTGTATTCTACATGAAATTGTGCACATTTTCATATATAAAACTTTATGTAACGACTAATATAAAACGGTGTAAACATTACGACAAAGTGACGAAAGAATTTCTGAGATGTTCGGCCGAGTTACCGCGTGGATGTAAGGAAAAAGTTTTTTTCAAAAATTCACCATAAATCGAAATATTGTGCTAGAGACTTCCAATTTCTTGCAAACTGAAGATAAATGATTGAATATTACTAGAATGTAAGAGTTTTAGCTTACGATTGCGTTTTTTTACCATTTCGGTCGAGTCAAAGTTGACGGAAGGTTGAAATTTTGGCACTTATCGTGATTTATATGAAAATATTTCAAAACTGACAGAAGCTACAACCAGGAGTTATTTTTTGTTGTATTCTACATAAAATTGCGCACATTTTCATATATAAAACTTTATGTAACGACTAATATAAAACAGTGCAAACATTACAACAAAGTGACAAAAGAATTTCTGAGATGTTTGGCCGAGTTACTGCGAGTGGACGTAAGGAAAAGTTTTTTTTCAAAAATTCACCATAAATCGAATTTTTGTGCTAGAGACTTCCAGTTTGTTGCAAAATGAAGGTAAATGATTGACTATTACTAGAATGTAAGAGTTTTAGCTTACAATTGCATTTTTCGACCATTTCGGTCGGGTCAAAGTTGACCGAAGGTTGAAATTTTGGCACATCATGCTTTATATGAAAATATTTCCAAACTGGTAAAAGCTACAACCAGGAGTTATTTTCTGTTGTATTCTACATGAAATTGCGCACATTTTCATATATAAAACTTTATGTAACGACTAATATAAAACGGTGCAAACATTACGGCAAAGTGACGAAAGAATTTCTGAGATGTTCGGCCAAGTTACCGCGTGCGGACGTAAGGAAAAAGTTTTTTTCAAAAATTCACCATAAATCGAAACATTGTGCTAGAAACTTCCAATTTGTTGCAAAATGAAGGTAAATGATTGAATATTACTAGAATGTAAGAGTTTTAGCTTACAATTACGTTTTTTTACCATTTCAGTCGAGTCAAAGTTGACCGAAGGTTGAAATTTTGGCAGTTATCGTGATTTATATGAAAATATTTCCAAACTGATAAAAGCTACAACCATGGGTTATTTTTTGTTGTATTCTACATGAAATAGCACACATTTTCATATATAAAACTTTATGTAATGGCTTATATAAAACGGTGCAAACATTACGACAAAGTGATGAAAGAATTTCCGAGATGTTCGGCTGAGTTACCGGGCAGACATAGGGAAAAAGTTTTTTTCAAAAATTCACCATAAATCAAAATATTGTGCTAGAGACTTCCAATTTGTTGCAAAATGAAGGTAAATGATTGAATATTACTAGAATGTAAGAGTTTTAGCTTACAATTGCGTTTTTCGACCATTTCGGTCGAGTCAAAGTTGACCAAAGGTTGAAATTTTAGCACTTATCGTGATTTATATGAAAATATTTCCAAACTGATAAAAGCTACAACCATGAGTTATTTTTTGTTGTATTTTACATGAAATTGCGCACATTTTCATATATAAAACTTTATGTAACGACTAATATAAAATGGTGCAAAAATTACGACAAAGTGACGAAAGAATTTCTGAAATTTTCGGCTGAGTCACTGGGCGGACGTAAGGAAAAAGTTTTTTTTCAAAAATTCACCATAAATCGAAATATTGTGCTTAGAGACTTCCAATTTGTTGCAAAATGAAGGTAAATGATTGAATATTACTAGAATGTAAGAGTTTTAGCTTACAATTGCGTTTTTCGACCATTTCGGTCGAGTTAGAGTTGACCGAAGGTTGAAATTTTTCATAGTTGACGTACGGTACATCCACTCGTCACCCGACAGACAAGTTTAGTCAACTTATGATATGTCCAGTTGGCGTTTAAGGGTTAAGTATCCACTTGAGTCCTCGCTCCTCTAGGAAAATGACTTCATTAACTAGGCATAAACGTCAGTCTACTCTGTATCCAGATGACTTGTCTCTTTGATCCTTGAGGGAAAAGCACACGAAGGACTGAAACATCTCCGCTCTCAGGAACTGGGTATTATTATCTACCTTCAGAAGTCCCAGTTGACCCCGTTGCAGGAGTCCCTCTTTTTGGGGATGAGTCTCAACTCTCGGACTTTTTGGGCTTTTCCATCTGCCAAGAGAATTGCCAGCTGCCTTCAGATGGCCCACAAGTTTCTAGCCCTTTCATCTTGCTCAGCCCATCAGTGGATGAACCTACTGGGGACTCTGCCATCCATCAAGACGTTCGTCAAGTTAGGCAAACTTCTTGTGGCCCTGGCTACTGCTAACATAGTGAGATCCAAGCCATCAATAAAAGAGTAGGGTTTTCACAAGGAGACACAGTTTGCTACTTTTCCCTTGGAATTTTAGCCAAGAATGAGTACCCATCCAAGACCTGGCCCCATTCTTTCTCCATTAAGAACTTAACGGACACCTTGGCTCTGAGGAAGGAGAGAGAGTTCTTTTTCTTGCTAGGGCTTTAAGGTATTACTGAGCAGGACCGAGAAGATCAGAGGGCCATCCAGTAACCTCTGGTGCCCTGTCAAGAACCCACTTCATCCTCTGACTAAAAATGCATTGTCCTTCTTAGTGAAAGACTTAATTTCTGAGGTGCGCACTCAGATTCAGGAGGACATTTTGCCTACTTTTAAAGTGCAAGCTCATGACATCAGGGCAGTCTGTACCTCATTAGCTTTCAGGCACATTATGTCCCTCACTTCCATTCTGCAGTCGGCCTACTGGAAATGCGAACAGATCTTCGTGTCTCACTGTTTGAAAGAAGTTGAGACAGCGTTTGAAAAATGCAGTACATGGCTATTATCAGTGGCTGGCATGGTATTGGAATCTCTCTTTTTTTCATATTATCTCTTCGCCTTGAAGTAAGGTGTTGAATTTTCTGGAGCCAGGGAGTACAATGTACTTGGAGTACCCACCAGTCTCAGGGGATGGATTGTTGTGTTTTCAGCGTAGGTGAAAGTGTTGTTTGGTTGTTTTTTATATTGGTGCTGCACCCAGGGCAAGGGCACTTGTGTTGGCTTTACCAGAGATCAGGCCTATCCTCCACTGCAAAACTCCCACTTAAGTAGAGGCAACCCGGGGCTCAATCGCCATGCCACTACAGGTTAAGGTGAGCACCAACCAGAGGCAGTACTCACATGCAGTAACTCTCATACCAGGTAAGGAAATGACAGGCATTTTTTCAATGCTAGCAAATTTTCTATTTCAGAGTCATTACCATGCCTTGATGTTTTGGAATAAAATACTTTATGTCCATGTATCCCACCCCCATTCAACGTAGGATTCAGCTATGTAATTGGTAAGTTACTTATATGAAAATGACATTTTCATAATAAAATTGTTTCATATATACTTGTCAAGTAGTTACAGAATGGAAGCCTGCCCTCCTCCCCTCTCATGGACATAAGGGCACAAACAGAATGAGGTTTTTTGCTAAGTTGTTTCCAGGTCTCCCGTAGTGGGCAGGGCTTGTCACTACACTAAACTATCGAAGTGCTACCTCAATTTTTGAAATAAAGGCTTCTGCACAAGTTAGAAACTATAGCTATGTAATTACTTGGTAAGTATATATGAAACTTAATTTTACGTTGAAAATGTAATTTTTTAATTAGTTTCACTGAAGTTGTCATTTTCTTACTTTATTATCTGGAAGTGGTTATCATTAAAAAGATATAAGGGAGACAAAGGAAAGCAAATGATAGCTTTAGTGGACAAAAATATAGTTATTGTTAGTAGTAATAAAAGTGGGTACCCTCAGGTACTTCAGCTAACTTGCTATCCAGAAGACATGTGTTTAAATGCTTGTATCCAAGCACAACTCTTGAAGTTTCCAAGTGGCAGAACATGCATTTTCTTGAAGAAAATTTAGAATGTGCTTTGCATAGTCCTTTTAAAAATCACTTATTTTCAGAAACAAGCATCTAAGATGTTGATTTTTATTTTTCCCTATTATTTCAACAAAAACCACACCATATACCAGTTTTGGGAGACAGTAAAAGAATTGAGATAAACAGGAAAAAAGATCAATGGACTAAACAACTGTACATAAGCTCATAATAAAGTGGATACATTAACAACATAACATATCCAAGAGCCAGTAAAAACAACAGAATATTGCACAAGAGACCAAAAATGCCCTCCAGGGCTGTCACGATTAAGTGGGTAAAGACAGTCAGTAGTGATGGATTTGAATGGTAAGAAAAAGCAAGGAAACTACAAGGAAAGTATTTATTTATAGAAGCAGGATTATCATGATAATCTACAAAGCAACATTAGCTGTCTAATCATCCTGGCTGACATGCTTTAAATTAATTTCAAAATAAAGTTTGCTTGTGTGCTTCTTCAGGAAAAGGAACTGATCACAATCAGGTAGGCTATGGTAGTAAGACTATGGTGTAATCACAAGGTTTTGAGAAAATGGGTGTATGGTCATTGTAGACTGAGCCATTTGCTCAGATTAGTAGTTCAAGCATTCTTACCTATTATCATAAAACATTGAAAAGGAGGGAATATTAAGTGGCCCCAGCTACCTAAAGCACCCTGACCCATCCAAATTCTGATTCTGACAGTTAATGAAGCAGCTAATGCCCAGGAACAGGGACATCCCTAATCTAAAGAACCTAGTTCACTTAACAAGGATATGTAGATAAGGAGTTTGTAACTTTTTATGCAAAAATGTAACAGGAACTTTCTTTTGTTCTTCAGTAAGTTGTTTGGAAACACCATAATTTTTTAAATACCATGAGGAACTTGATTGATACTTTGTTTACAGTGTACCCTTGTTTTTAGGCATTGAACATTCATGAATTAGATTTATTTAGTTTGCATTGACAGTCACAGGAACTTCTTGGATGTCCCCCATATGCCCAAATGCAAGAAGTTTAAAGGTTTCAGTTTTCTTGTAGTTTGAGTGGCGCAGTGTAATAAGGTGCCAAGCGCCGTTTTTTAAAAAATGATAAAAACATTTAAAGTTTGCCAACTATGAAAATTTTAAAAGAAAAACCAGCCAAACGATTTCTATGAATCATACCTCATTTTAAAGGAAATTTAGCCTATTACATTGCAAAAATCATTTATGTTTTGTCATTTGTAATGTAAGATTGTAAAGTGTTAATGAACACAATGAAAATGTTTTCATCACATTAAAGCATGTTTTTTGAAAACAACCTAAAATATTTATCCTAATAATGCTCTAAAATTATTATTATAACATATCTGAGTAAAATTTCCATGAAAATATTATAAAACAAAAACAATTACCGTACCAAAAAACAGACTACATTACAGAGTATTAATAACATGATGTAGCAGTGAGAACCAAATTTCCCTTTGTTTTGCATGGATTTTGACCTTTTGCCAGTAACATAAGGGACAAAAGTGTGTGTACAGGATAGTGCTGTACTTTTTAGCTGCTCGCTCACAATAAAAACCAGTTTTTTTGCCACCTTGTTGCCCCTCATTTAATGTATAAATGTTTTTTTGTTTGAAAATTTATTGTAAATACAGTAAATCATTAGCCATAGAAACCAAACTTTTGCATTGAATCTCACTTCTTATTCCCTGTGATTTTGCTTTGGAAATGCAAAAATGATTATGAGAGATGGCAGTCAAACGCTGACCAGCCAACTTGTTACAGATAAACACATCCTCAACAAAAGAGCATACTGTAATTCAGTTTATATGAAGGCCTATGCTAAACAAATGTGTTTTTGTTTCAGAGTAAAAATTGTGAAAGTTTTACATTTTTCCACTACTCCATGCTGTGCTGAAAGCTTGATGTATTGGATTCAGAAAACATATAGAATAAAAAAACGGCTTTTACTGATTTATCTCTAGATACCTACTGTAGTATTGTAGTAATTGAAAAATTTAAGTCTCACTTCCAGGACATGTTTGGAAGCATTGTTTACTTCTTGGATCTAGAAGTAAAGTACAATAGTACATATGGCCTTAAATAACCAGATATGACTTAGGTATTTTATGATGAAAGAAATTTTCAAATATTTTTCGAAAAATATTAAGTGGAGAATATACTTTTGCAATATTTTCGATATATTTTCACCTTGGTATGAAGGTATTAACACTTTTGCGCTGTATCTACTTTTTGTGTCATTGCTTAGATTCTACTAATTTTGAAATAGGGGTTCTGATGTGGGACATTAAATAAGCTACTTTAAGTAGAGATGAAATGCTAATTTTTAGTTTCCAGACTTTAGTTACACATGGTTTTATTATGGAAATATGGTTAAAGGACAAGTAGCAGAAAGCTTTTATTTTCTTTCAGTTCCAAGTGTTTGTTATTACATGACACTAGAATTTGACACTGTAAGAAATGTACCTGGTTTAGTAATTGCAGTATATAATTACAAAGCTTTGTACAGTGTACAGGCATTGTTATTTTTATTTATGAGCAAAAGTTTATCTCATCCATTTATGAGGAACACCAAAAGTTTTAAAGTGTCTGTAATACATATAATACTGTGTGTTCCTTTTACCCTTTCTTGTTTGATAGCTTCATTACTGTACTGTATTCATGTTTACAGATTGGAGCTAATCCCAACCTACAAACTTATTCATCATCTCCTATTAACACTCCCTCCAGTAACTCACTTGATCCATTTGCCGAGAATGATTCAGAAGCCTCCCAAACTTCCATCTCAACCTACAGAGAAACTCCTTTACACCGAGCAATCAGGAATAAAAATGAGGAAGATATTCGGGCTATTTTAGATCACAAAGGTAATAGTTGTACCCATGTTTCAGTTTTCTTTTCCTGCCCTTGATTTTTAGGATTATCTATACATTTTAGTATTTTGTTGATGAAGAGGAAATAACTTTTGAAATATTGGATTATTAATGGTTTTCCATTTGATCCTTATAACCTGCATTCATATCCATCATGTTATTGATTTTGTATATTTCTTCATGGTAAATTATTATTGTTTAAAGGATATTATTATGGTTAAAGTGTTGTTACTATTATTGAAGCAATTTAAATATGTGGTTAGCCAAAAAACAAGTCTCTCAATAGTCTTCCATCATGTATCTTGTATTAAGAGCTGTCAGATAGGTTTGTCAGACTTGACTTATATTTTGCTATAATGTTGGGTCTGTTTTGGGTTTTCATTTTACCATAAATGAGGCATCTGCCAAAAGAAGGTACACTTGCACCAAACTAAAGATGTTCAGGAAGCGCCGTCAAAGTTTTGCAAAGTTTTAACAACCACTACTATGGTAATTTTCAAGCTAAAACCATACCAGTCTAAAGAATGCAGTTCAACATTACCACTAGAATACAGTATATTTTGTGACTGCCCAAATTTCACTGGCAGCAAATGACAAGTACTGTTTGTGATACATCTCTTTTAAAGAAATTTGATAAAATTTCTTACATTTATGATATTTTTTTTTTCTGTTTCATGATCTGATTAAGCTTTTTTTCATAACTAGCTTAACCTGTAATAGTTATTCGTCTGGGATCTAAGTGAGGTAAAATGGAGGGTTTGTTTTATTTTTTAATTTGGTTTACGATAAAGATTTAGTTTTTCATTGTGTTATGTTACTTTCTGCATTTGATATGTATTCCTAGTTTGTTTATAATCTTGACAATGTTCCAGGCTAACTTATAGAGTACCATGTTTTAGGTTAGTGAGGGTCAGTTATAGGGAATTTTCTGGCCTGATGCTTCCAGATACAGGTATTGTTCTCTTTACAATGGGGTTAGGTTACAAAAACTCCATCGTTTCGTGAAATTAACATGTCTTGAAATTAGCCAAGCCTACACTAGGGTACTGTATGTACAGTACAGGGTACAATCTATACAGACACGGTAGCCAGCTTACACTATACAGTACTATACCCTTTCCATATACGGTCAACTACTTACTAATAGCAGCTAAATCAGTACAAACAGGGTACTGTATGCACAGTATAGGGTACAATCTAAATACATGCGGTAGCCTAGCCTACACTATACAATACTATACTCTATACACAAATGGTGTACTTACCTATTAATATTAGCTAATTCTGGAGGTTCAATGCAGATTGACTTAAGATAATTCAGTATAAACAGAGAAATTGAATAACACAAACAAGAATCAGATTTGTACTGTACAGTGTTACTCAACAGGATTCGGTCTGTTGTCGGCGTACTTGAACGGTGTCAGGCTGTTGACGTCTGCGTAGAAACTAAAAATTGGAAGAGGAGGAGGATGATAAAGCAGCTGGATCATCAACTCGCTCCTCTTCAGCTAGTATTTCTTCAGGTGTTAGTTCAGGGGTAGCTAGAGGGTTGAGGCTTATATATGGTGGAAGGCATGGGGAAGGCGATAGCACTGGAGTCGTTTTCTTACAATAGTAATCCACTGTAGATTGAGCAGTCCAATTTGTATTTCTTCATAAATGACTCCGTAACACGCAGTACAGTCTTAAAGTCCTCTCTCAACTTTGACAAATTGTTAGGTGTTCACATCCATTTGACTAAAAATTTTCATTGCATTGTCAATTAAGGCAAATGCCTCTGCCTTTTTTTTTGTCGTAAACTTTTGCTGTGGTTCTTCTTCAATTTCTTCTTCCTATTCTGCTCTTTTTCTGTCTTCTGTAAGTGCAATTAAGTCTTCTACCGTTAGCTCTACATCTTGCACATATATGAATTCTTGGATATCTTCCTCTTCAATTTCTAAACCTAAACTTCTCCCAAGTGTCAAGATCTTTATATTAATTTGCACAACTTCTTCATCCTTATCAAAATCTTTAAATAAGTTCAGGTACACTTTTAGCACATTTTTCAAAATCCCATTCATACACTCTTCTTTACCTCCTCCCACCCCCTTCCGATGTTCATAGTTGCATTCAGAACATTGAATTCCTCCCAGAATGTTCTAAGCTCTTTCTCCTTGTTATCCATAGCCTGAACAGCCTGAGCAAACGTGTTCCAAAGATAATAGACCTTGAATGTAGTCACAGCGCCCTGGTCTATGGGTTGTGTGAGAGAAGTTGTGTTTCGTGGCAGAAACACAACTTTTATGTTCTCGTTAATATCTCTGATGTGCTAAGGGTGGCCGGGAGCATTGTTAGGAATCAGAAGAATTTTGAAGGGGATGGTGTTTTCCCTACAATAATCTTTCCCTTCTGGAATAAAACAGCGCACAAACCAGTCCTCAAATAGAAGTGCTGTCATCCATGCTTTCTTATTATGCCGGTAATGCACAAGAAGCATATGTTTGCTGATTCTTACTAATGCCCTTGGATTTGCTGAGTGATAAATCATGAATGGCTTGAGTTTATACTTAGCCACATTTCCCCCAAGCAGAAGAGTCAGTTGATCTTTGTATGCCTTAAATCCAGCATCATTGTTGCTTCTTTATGGATGTAGGACCGCTGAGGAATCCACTTCCAATACAGTCCTGTTTTGTCAACATTAAAGATTTGCTCCGGCAAGCACCATTCTTCAACGATGAAGCTATGCAAAGCATCATTAAGTTTAGCAGCTCCTTCAGCATCAGCACTTGCTGCTTCACTGCTAATTTTCACACTATAAAAATTATGGCACTTTTTGAAACAATGAGACCATCCAGAACTTGCTGCAAAATCTTTGTTTTGGGTATTATCATACTTTTTCTTTGGTTCCTCAAAAAGCAAGCATGGCTTTGTTTGAATGGTCAAGAGGCTGAATGGCATACGCTTTTGTAACTGGTCCTCCATCCATGTGATCAGTAACTACTCCATTTCTTCCAAAGGCTCTGTCGTCTTCTTTGTTATAACCGTGGAATGAACTGAAGTAGATGCCTTTATAGCATCCATTATCCGTTTCTTGTCCTTAATGATGGTGGATACCGTTGACTGCAATAGATGCTTGTCATGAGCGGTTACCACGACTGTCTTGACTCCAGCATGCTGGTTGATAATTTTCATTATCTGCTGTAAAGTAATGGAATGCCTCTTCTTCTTGGCACTACCAGCAGGAGACTCACTTGGATGTTTGGCAGACATACTGATATACAGTAATTTGAGTTTTAAACTGTTTCTGTGTGCAGACAAATGGACAAAAATTGCACACAAACACTGACCTAATTCAACTTTATAATGGAGAGGACAAGTGAGGTCACATTAGGGGGACAAACACATGCATCCCAGCCTCCCAGGCCAACATATCCTATACCGTATGCTGCTGCCTGCACCCGTCACACGTGAAATTTAATATTTTCAAAATATTGTCGTATCTGTATCACAACGTGATTTTGATACCATCGCAACTGCTAACCCCATGCAAACTCGATTTATTGTAAATTGAACCAACGTAAAAGGGGATGTACCTGAACAGTATTCCAAATACCACACTGTGAAGTTAGCTGGCCATATTAGTTGTGATTATTATTTCTCCCATCATAAAGAAAGGGGTATTTTCATGACACAATGTGTGTATTGTACAGGATTTCATTCTCGTAGTGTGTCATGCCACTGTATAGGATTTGTATCAAAATTATTATTATTGTTATTATTATTATTATTATTATTATTATTATTATTTTAGAAGACAACCCTCTCTTACACAGACTTCTTTGAACAGCTTGGCCATCTGGATGCTGTTGAGTTTTTATTGTAGTTTCTCACTCTGTTGAATGAGTTTCTTTGTAGCAGCTGTCCGAAGTTCTTTCATTCCTTGATGATCAAGCAAGTTTTGTTAAAGAGAATGGCAGCATCAGTGGAATTGATTTTATATATGATCTGCTCAGTTCTTCTTATTATTTTCTTCTTGTCAGGGCTGATATTTGATAATAACCAGCCAATGTTCATTGTCTGGATAGGGAATTGGTTTCCTGAAATACTAATTTTATTGCATAAAAGTTAAAAGTGGCGTTTGATCGCCATAGAGTTTCTGGACATCAGGACTTGTTGTATTCTCGCATAGAATCTTCATCGTTGTTCTAAGGGCGTAGCAGAATTCCAACGTTTCCAACCATATCATCAGTTCATTCTCAAGGGAGGGTGGGCTTGTTCTGGTTGGAATGGGTTGTCAGACGGTATTTATAGTGTCTGGGGTGTCCCATGTTATGAGGGCTGAGTTTTCACTGGCTGATTCAGGGGATTAAGCTCCTGGGCCAAACCGTCTCCCAGAGGTCAATGCTCGCACTGGTCTCCGCTTGTGGACATTGGAGACTAGGAGGGTAGTATAGGGAACGTCACTGTCGGTAGATAGGGGTGCCACCTGATTGGTTTATTCATTCAGCTCTCAGGTGCTGGCGGGCAGCGTCCTTATCAATATTTCCTAATACAGGCAGTCCCTGGTTAACGGCGATCCGGTTTTATGGCGCTTGTCTAGCAGCGAAAATCTGCAATTTTCAGCGCAGAAAATCGCCGATTTCCACTTATCGGCGCCAATAATTGGGTATTGGCGCCAATACATACCTAACAGAGACGCTGATAACCGAAAATCAGTGCTTTTCAGCGCCTATAAGCCCCGAAAATCACTGAAAAAGTTCCAAAATTCGCCGATTTTCAGTTAGCGGCGATTTTCGGTTATCATCACACCTTCAAGAAACGGAATCCCGCCGATAACCGGGGACTGCCATTATCGGAATTATTGATAAGGTGACAGACCACCGCCACCTCCGCCTCCTGGAGGCCCTATACATTGGAAAGGAGAGACCTAGCCTCAACACCACGCAGGAGACGTCCCTCCTCCCAACGGTGGCAAGTAGGGCGCTGCCTGCCAATACCCCAGAGCTGGATGAACGAACCAATCAGGTGGCGCCCCCATCTGCTGACAGTGACATTCTCTATACTACCCTCCCAGTCTCCGACGTCTGCACCTGAGACCAGTGCGAGCATCGACCTCTGGGAGACTGTTTGGCCCAGGAGCTTAATCCCCTGAATCAGCCAATAAAAATTCAGCCCTCACAACATGGTACACCCTGGACACTATAAATACTGTCTGATGACCCCATTCCAACCAGAACAAGCCCACCCTTCCTTGAGAATGAACCGATGATACGGTTGGGAACGTTGGAATCCCGCTACACCCTTAGAACAATGACGAAGATTCTGCACGAGAATACAACAAATCCTGATTTCCAGAAACTCTACGGCGATCAAACGCCGTTTTTAACTTCCAATTCTTTTATGCAATAAAATTAGTATTTCAAGAAACCAATTCCTTATCCAGGCTATGAACATCGGCCAGTTATTAGTAAATAGCCCTGATGAGAAGAAAATAATAAGAAGAATTGAGAAGACCATATATAAAATCAATTCCACTGATGCTGCCATTCTCTTTAACAAAACTTATTATTATTATTATTTTTTTTTTATCTATCTCAGTCATCCTGTTTGACTGGGTGGTATTTATAGTGGGTTTCTGGGTTGTACCCTGCCTCCTTAGGAGTCCCTTTAGGAGTCCATCAATTTTCTCACTATGTGCGCTGTTTTTAATACCACACCCTTCTGCATGAGTCCTGGATCTACTTCAGTATCTAGTCTTTCCAGGTTCCTTTTCAGGGATCTTGGGATCGTGCCTAATGTTCCTATGATTATGGGTACAATTTTCATTGGCATATCCCATATCCATATAATTTCTATTTTCAGGCCTTGATATGTATCAATTTTTTTCTTTCTTTCTCATCTTCTCTGGTGTCCCATGGTACTGCAACATCAATGAGTGATACTTTCTTCTTGATTTTGTCAATCAGCATCAAGTTTGGTCTATTGACATGTATCACCCTATCTGTTTTGATACCATAGTCTCAGAGGATCTTAGCCTGATTGTTTTCTATCACTCCCTCAGGTTGGTGTTCGTACCACTTATTACTGCAAACTAGCTGGTGTTTCTTGCACAGGCTCCAGTGGAGGGCTTTTGCTATGGAATCATGCCTCTTTTTGTACTGGTTCTGTGCAAGTGCCAGACATTCACTTGCTGTGTGGTTTATGGTCTCATCTTTCATATTGCATTTCCTGCATATGGGTGGGATGTTATCTCCACCTATTGTTCTTTGGACATACCTGGTTCTTAGGGCCTGATCTTGTGCCTCTGTTAGCATTCCTTCTGTTTTTTTTTTCTTAAGCTCTCCCCCTCTGTAGCCATTGCCAGTTCTTTAGTCTGTCCCATGTACTGTCCTTGCATTGGTTTGATGTGCCATTCCTCCTGTTCTGTTTTTCATTCTCCTGTCTCTGTATATTTCTGGGTCTTCGTCTACTTTTATCAGCCCTTCTTCCCATGCATGCACTCCTTAGCCACTCGTCTTCACTGGTTTTCAGGTATTGCCCAGTGCTCTGCTCTCAATGTTGACGCAGTCCTCTATGCTTAGTAGACCTCTCCCTCCTTCCTTTTGTGTTATGTATAGTCTGTATTTGTTCTTGGGTGTAGTGCATTGTATACTGTCATGTGTTTCCTAGTTTTCTGGTCTATGCTGCAGAGGTCAGCTTTCGTCCACTCCACTACTCTGGTGTTGTATCTGATCACTGGTACTGCCCTTGTGTTTATGGCTTTCAGTATGTTTTTGGCACTGAGTTTTGACTTGAGTACTGAATCGCCTTAAGTCTCTGCTTATATTCTTTCCTGATTGTATTGTTCATCTCTTGGTGTTGTATATCCTCTCCTTCTATCCTTCTATTATTCCCAGGTATTTGCGTCCTGTCTCATCTATGTGTTTGATGCTATTCCTGTCTGGTAGCTTTATCCCTTCAGTCCTTGTCACTTTGCCTTTTGTATGTTGAACAAGGTGCATTTTTCTACTCCAAACTCCATCCTGTTGTCCTCAGATACAATCCTTACAGTCTGGATTAGGGTATCTGTTTCCTTGATACTCTTTACCATACAGCTTGATGTCGTCCTTGAACATCAGATGGTTAGTTCTGTTGCTTCGTTTCTTGAGTTGGTACCCAGCACCCATCTTCTGTAGTATTGTAGTATTTTTATCATGGGAGCCATAGCTACTACGAAGAGTAGTGGGGACAATGAGTTGCCTTGAAAGATTCCTCTCCTGATGTTAACTGCTGTTAGCCTTATTCCAGAGCTTGTAAGTATTGTATTTCAGTTGCGCATTTCATTTTTTAAGAAGCTGATGGTGTTTTCCTCTGTCCCATTTATTTTCAGGCATTCTATTAGCCACGTGTGCGGTATCATGTCGAAGGCTTTCTTGTAGTCAATCCATACCATGCTTAGGTTGGTTCTTCTTCTCTTACTATTCTTCATTACCATTTTGTCTATCAGGAGCTGGTTTTTTGTACCCCTACATTTCCTTCTGCAGCTTGTCTGTTGGTTGGGGATGGTGTTTGTATCCTCTAGGTACTGTAGTTGTTTAGCCTTTCACTGATGATGCCTGTTAGTAACTTCCACATTATTGGTAGGTAGGTGATAGGCCTGTAGTTACTTGCTATATTTCCCTTGTTCTTGTCTTTCTATACTATTATTATTATTATTATTATTATTATTATTATTATTATTATTATTATTATGATTATTATTATTATTATTAAGTAAACAAGTTATACACAGGAATCTTGTGGGTTTCTCTTTCCATCTTCAGAAGAAAACTGAGAGAAGTTTTTGTTTGGTTGATTATTATTATTATTATTATTACCTGTATTATTATTATTATTATTATTGCTGCTGCTGCTTCAGTTGCATTTATTCTGTAGAAGACTTTTTCTATTTTCCTTATTGCGGACTGTTCTTCATTGAAGGTGCATGCTAACAGCTCGCCTATATTTGTCATTTCATGGGGGAAAAGTGATCTTGCGATGAAGAATAACCCCCTCTCCGCCAGCAAGAGACCCCCCTCAAGCAGAAGAATGTGGTCTACCAATTTGTATGTCCTGTCCAAGGATGCCCCGGTGTTTATATTGGAAAAAATGACCACTATGCGTCTGTCAAAAAGGATCTCTTGCCATGCCCAGGAGGGTGCCATCATGAACCATGCCTGTGCTACCCACAATATTTCCATCTTCCATGACAGTACAGGTATTATACAAAATATATAAGTATAATCAGGAGAACCGCCGCTGAGAGAAAACCCACAATGAATACGACGCAGGAGGCATCACTCCTACCCACGAATTCGAGAAGAGCAATGCCGAACACCCACCAAATCCAACAAATACCTGAAAATGACAACCCTGAGAATGGAGACGCCCCTGATGAGTGAGGTGCCCTTCGAGACAACCCCGACTACGAGAGAGAGAGAGAGAGAGAGAGAGAGAGAGAGAGAGAGAGAGAGAGAGAGAGAGAGAGTAAATAATGACGTCATTCATCCTCCGCCCAGTAGCAGCTAAACTACCGATGATGTCAGTCGGCATGACATCACGCAACGGCAGGCCAATGGGAATGGTGGAATGAGTGACATTCCCAGGTTGTGAAGATCTGTCAGGATCGAGCTTCGCTGCGGAAATTTGACTTGAAGTTCGCCGACTGCAACCAATCAAAATTCACCATCCATAACCCCCCGCTGAAGCCCGTGTATAAATTTGGATGGACCTATGCAACCTGCCAGTCCTCTATTAGCTCCCACTAGAGAATGACACAAGAGTCTGTCGAAACGTCGCGGCAACAAGTGTTTAAGCAACTATATAAGTTGTAATATTCTAACTATAGAATATATAAAAAGTAGAATCCAGTTTTTTTACTTTTCCCCCATGAAATGACAAAAAGGTGACATGAAGAAGAAGTCTGCAATAAGAAAAACAGAAAAAGTCTTCTAGAAAATAAATGCAGCTGAAGCAGCAATAATATTCAATAAAACCTGCTTAAAAGAGGGTCTGCTGCCACATTATTATTATTATTATTATTATTATTATTATTATTATTATTATTATTATTATTATTATTATTATTATTATTATTATTATTATTATTATTATAATTATAATAATAATAATAATAATAATAATAATAATATTTGAGATAATTATCATATGAGTGTAATCATGTTTATTGTAGAGATTATATATATATATATCCTCAATCAAGGATCAGTTTTACTGAAGGTATTTGGTGAAAGATTTATATGCAGTATGTATATTTATTTTTCATATGTTTTGTCTTGCAGAATACTGTGAAAGTAATGATGTGGATCCCAAGATGATTCCTGACTTGAATCTTCGTGACTCAGATGATCTGACATCCCTTGGTCTAGCTCTTGGAACAGGGCAAATCACAGTAGCAAAACACTTACTTGAAGCAGGTGCTGACATTAATGCAACTGATTCCCAAAGACGTACTCTTCTTCATATGGCTATAGAAGTTGGGGATATCCAAGTAGCTACTTTTCTCATCAACAATGGAGCAGATGTCAATGTTAGGTAACTACAAATAATTTATAATGGGGATTGTTATTCAGTAGTATATGAATTTTGTAGAAATGTCAGAAGTCTCAGAATTGCAAAAATGTTTATACAGTTATATGATTCATGTAAAATAGTACTCTTGGTAAGTAAGAGGCATCTTGGAATATTTCTTTTCTTATGTAAGTTGATAATGACTGAAAGTGCATATGTTAATTGTGAGTACATCAAAGACTTGTAACAAGCAAGCCAAGATTTATTTTGAAACACCTGAAAACAATTACAACTTTTAAATTTGATAAAAAAATACTTTTACCATGTTTTTAGAATTATAAAATTTTTATCCTTATTGGTGTTATATGAACGAAAGAAACAAATATATTAATTAGGAGAGAATCTTTAAAAACATCAGACTTCACATTCCTGACATACACTTTGGTAAGTAAAGTTCCAAACATAACAAGGGTTACTTCCATAAAACTAGTGAAGGCTTTGAAGTTTTTAAAGTTTTTAGGTATTTAATTCAAAAGATTTGACAAACAATCATATTTCACCATCATTATTATGATTGCCTTCAATGCAATGCTGCAAGACACAAAGAGACAGAAATTTTGCCACTTATGCCTTTCCAGTGACTTGTACACAAAGAGACAGAAATTCTACCACTTATGCCTTTCCAGTGACTTACCTTCCAAATCTACATGCACATCTCCATCTCCCCTTCATCATTTTCTCTTTTGTGTATAGAACTTCCTTAATTTCTCTTTTGAGTATCTTTTGTAACTCTATCCTGCCATTGGACTCATAATGTTACTCAGATGGATAAATATAGTTTCATTGTCATACCATGATTCATGTCTGTATGTGTTGATATATTTAATATCCAAATCATACTCAGCCTGCCCATTGTTTGATTTATCTTTTGTAGTCTTCTGCTAATTTCCAACTCAGGAGAACATATGCTGGATATCACTTTGTGTAAATACTTAACAGATTTGATTTTATTAATCCTCCCCATAGGGGGGTGGTGCCGTCAGCACACCTCGTGCGGTGCACTGTAGGCATTACTTAAGGTTCTTTGCAATGTGCCTTCGGCCCCTAGCTGTAACCCTTTTCATTCCTTTTACTGTATCTCATTTCATATTCCCTTTCTCCTTCTTATTTTCCACCCCCTCCAAACAATTGATTCAAAAAGCAACTGCGAGATTTTCCTCCTGTCACACCTTTCAAACCTTTTACTGTCAATTTCTGTTTCAGCTCTTAATGACCAACTAAGCCATTGTGCTTCATGAGTTGGTTGTAATCAGCATGGTAATTCATGGACAGCGTCATACTGTCTTTGACAGGTGTCAAGAATTAAAAGACCTTATCTTATTTGTTTACCACTACTGTAAAATCTGTTTGAGGAGACAAGAAGATATAAAAAAATATCTTATTTATATTGGCATATTTTTTATGTGATTATTATAATTCATTATTGGTATAGTTAATTACTTAAGGTTCTTTGCAGTGTTCCTTCAGCCCTAGCTGCAACCTCTTTCACTCCTTTTACTGTACCTCCTTTCATATTTCCATTCTTCCATCTTACTTTCCACACTCTCCTAACATTTGATTTATAGTGCATTTGTGAGGTTTTCCTCCTGTTACACCTTTCAGACCTTTGTACTGTCAGTTTCCGTTTCAGCGCTGAATAACCTCATAGGTCCCAGTGCTTGGCCTTTGGCCTAAATTCTATATTCTATTATATAAGAGAATGCTTATATAATTGATAAAAGAACATCAATATGTTGGTTATTTGGATACATTTTAATATGGGAAATGCATTTTAATGGGAATCTTTTTCTGTATGTAAAATGTTAAATCGAATCTATGGAAACATCTGCAGTACTTTACAAATAAGCACAGCAGGACATAGGAAACAATAAATTTTATAATTTTATACAATAAAATGCGTTCCAGCTTCATTCCTATCTGTTTTAATTATAAAGAGAGGGTTTCATTTGACTAAACATTATTTTTTATTTTAGATCTGTAAATACTGTAAACATTCACGTAGGAAGACAGAAAATTCCTATACAATAAAGATTTATTTTCAAAGTATATTTGAGAATTGTTGAATTTATTGTTTTGAATACTGTTTAGTATTAATGATTATCATGTGCTGTTCCAATAATTTTAAGTATGGCACTGTAATTATAATTAGTCTAATTACTAAAGGAATTCATTTCGTGTGTTTATACTGTACAGTATTTTTCAAGATGATCTTCAAGTAGTTTGAAATGGCAATTGTACTAAATGCTGTTTAGCCAGAATAATTGAGTATCATGCTAGTTAGAAGACATCTAGCTTATCTTCCAAATATTTTTTTCTACATAACAGTAGATAACAGTTTCATTGCTTAATTAAAAGGGCTTTGGTAATGTGTATGTCCTGTACTTGAAAGTTATTTCTGTAGTTAGTGAAGGTAATGTGTTGCTGGCCACAACTAATACTGCTATTATTAAAAATAAGAAACATTTTTTTTAAGAATAACAAACTACCAATTGAAGAAATATATAGTGCAAGTGGTAATGTTATGAATCACTTGAATGCTTAAAATGTAAACTATTGTTCATCATAGGAATCGAGATGGTCAGTCGCCTCTGCAGATGTGTATCACTGAAGGGCTTTCAGCCGTTGTGGGTCTTCTTTGCGGCAAAGGAGCAGATCAGTCACATCCGAATTCACCTGAACCTCCGCTTTGGCAGGCTCTCAATTCCAAACAAGAGGACATTGCTTCCATTCTAGTACAGTAAGGATCTATCTTTTGGTGTTGTGAGGAAATGGTGTAGATAGTAGAGAAAGATTTATTTTAATAAATGTAATGTGACTACCTCAACCTTTGAGATATATTGCATTCTATTTAAGTAGGAACTTCAGAAAAATATGAATAATTTCGGTACACGCAGTTTACTTCTTGAAATTTTGTAAAATTTAACTTCTCTGTAAATTTTATACAGCACTGTTATCACAGACAGTAGCTGTAAACATTAGAGTATTTGTTGTAATTGGTAGTAGAGCATTTGTTGTAATTGGTATTCTCTAAGAAGAGGTCTTTGTTAATTTACTAGTAATTGTAATGCACTAAAAAAAAAAAAAGGTTTTGACATAGGAAAACCTATTTTTGGTAGCCTCTGTGAGTCCTTAAAGGAGTTACACTCTCATGGTCCCCCTAGGGCTCTATAAGACAGACCAACCAATTACAAAGAATTCTCTTATAGTTGGTCTTGGCCAGAAAAGTGCTGTTGGTACAGTGATAGAATATAAAGAACTCAGGACAGGAGGGCTCTATCTCCTGTCCTACAATGACTGCCTTGGTTTTCTCTACATCCCAATTGGACAGATGTGTCGGCTATCTTCCTCATTACTTGTCAAGTCTGCAAGATACCAGTCTCATGCCTTTTTATGAAGGAAAGGGGGTTGGTTTGAGGATAGTGGCTACCAAAAATAGGTTTTTCCTTTGTCAAACCTGTTGTTTGAGCCTCTGTTCATCCTCAAAGGAGCTCACAAAACAAATTGACAGGTGATGAAATGGCTTAACTCATAATAAATAAATCCCAGCAACCCAGATCAAGTTTTGGTCCAAAGTGTAGTCACAGGTTATTAACCATTTTCTTTATTCTGGATACCCATTAGGGTTTGGTAATAAAGAACAAGAAACAACACATGAACTAATATACAGGCTGTCCCTGCTTATCGCAGGCATCGGTTAATGGTGTTTCGGTTTTATGACTCTTGGCTAACGACGTCATTAACCATATTTTCAGTGTCTGTAATTGGTTTATTGGCGTCAGTAGGCAGTTTATCGGTGTCAGTAAGCAATTTTGGTGCTGGTAAGCAGTTTATTGATGTGGTAAGTGGATTATTGGTGCTTATGGCATCGTAAGTGCCATTTATTACTATAAAATAACTGTGATGTTCAGGTCTGGCTGCAGGTTTAATACTCTTTCCCTGGCAATATCTCAGCATGACCGCCACTCTCATGGCAATAGTTATTCAGGAATTTTTGACTGAAGGTTAAGTCACAGGTTATCTTATCAACTTGGTTTCCTTTATTCTGGATACCTTTTAGGGTTTGACAGTGAAGAATAGGAAACACATGACCCGATAAATGTATTATCCCTTGTGGTTCTATGTGACTTACATAATGATGTTGGGTCTGGCTGCAGGATTATTGTGCCTTTACCGGTTCAGGAATACTGCCTCTAATAATCACTCCCTACCTCGGAGACTTCTTTGAAAGAAACATTTCTGAAGAAAGTTAATGGTTTACGCCCTTTTGGACGTCATGCAACTTAGGAAAGGAGAATTATTTTAATGAGGGAAACATAATTCTCAGCCCATGTAGAATGGTTTGTTTGTTCTAGGGTGTAGGAAGAATAGGACCATCTGGGGTGTTTGCTGTGACATTTAAGTAAACCTTGAGTACTTGAACTGGGCATAATGTTTTATATAAAATACTGAGTTCCTTTACTAGAAAAGGGGATTTTCCCTCATTCATGGCCAGGAATGATAGGCCAGGAGACAACAGTAAGCGACAACTAAGTGTATGAATGATGAAATGTTGTCCCTAAGAGCCCAGTATGCTAATCTGAGCTCCTGATGCCAAAACAGTCAAGAAGACTGCCTTTTGGAGAATGTGAATTGTAGTTGTATTGGGCCCACTGAATCGAGTGGATGACAGGAGTCCAAGAACCTTTAGTCAGGGATCAGGTAATGGGGAACCTTGAAGGAGGCTGACCTTTGCAGTGTAAAAGACTGGAGAACAGAATTATAATTTCTGTTATTTAAATTTCTGTTAAAATTAATTCCTAAACATAAGGCAAGGGTTTGGAAAATGCTGCCTTGTATGCCATGATTGTTGTAATAGCAAGGTGCTTGATCTCAAAAGTATATATAATAAAATGTAAAACTGTTTCAACAGATTTCAACTGGGCTCTTAGTTTGGAGGTAATCTAACCACATTTTCCATACAGACTGGTATGTTGGATAGATGAAGTCTATAGTTTTTACACTAGGTACCTAGCAATATTAGGCAAATATTCTTCACGGTAGACTAGGTTTTAAAAATCCTTGTGAAGGTCACTGCTCAGAAAGGAGGATGCATAGACGACTTCCTGTCCTTCTGTCTTGGATAGAACAGTGGATGGCAATGGAATCTATTCTCTCGTCTGTTGTTGAAGAAATAAAGAACCAATGACTGTTTGGCGTGTGAGGTCTAGAGCTGTTGCTGGGACCCTCAGGCCATCCTCACTTCAAAACAAAAATCTACATGACGCACTGAGACTCAGGAAACACAGATCCAGCGCTCCTGATTCCAGCGATCTTTTATGCATTTTTCAGAAGATACTTTATGTCCTTGTCAGAACTGTAATTACTAATGTATGTAAGGTCCTGCAAGCTTTTTAACCATATATATTTGAAATCTCTTCCTAATTTGTATATAGAATTGTTAACCATTCTTCAGGTGTGAGAAAACACATCTGAATGCATATAGACGTCCCCCTACTTCCCTCTAATGTCAGATGCTAGTTTTCCACTCGCAAGAGTTCTTGAACTGTTAGGGATTTTGTGTCAATAAATTAGAATACCTTGAACCTGCCTCTTACTCACCGCCTCATTATACTGGTGACCCCGAAGATGGTGACGCCGCCACCGCCAGCACCAGCCCATCCAGGGACAACGTTGCAGCAGCAAGCATCTGCTACTGCTGTTCACAACCCACAACCCAGAGGCTTAGTTCTTCAGAGCAGAGACCATCTTCAGGTCTAAGATCTCCTCTTCATCCTAAAAAGCTGATGCTGTCCTTGAGTTTCTGCCAGACGATGTCTTCAAGCAGATCGCAGGATGGCTCGCCGACCAAAAGGCAACTGTCACCTAAGAAATGCTGAAGGCCCAACTAAGATCGTCCTTCAGCATGCCGCCTGCCCTCAGAGCTAGGAAATTCCCAGACAATATGGGAGCAGCAATAGGAGACCAGCAGCTGTCATATGTCTACAAGCAACTACGGCGGCTAGTTATGATTCCTGCCACAGACGGCCACCCAGAGACTACGTTGGAACTTGTGAGAGAGGTCCTACTCACAAAATTACCTTGCTAAACAGTCGCAGCCATTCCCAACGCGTCAACCATGGACCTTGATGCCGTCCACCTGGCCCAGAAGTCGACGGCACCTACACAGTAAACTGTAGCAGCAGCCACAGCAGCAGACCGACACAGAGACGGACAGCGATCCAGAGGGTCCCGCCGCCCCCATACACCACTGCCAGAGCTCCGGGTGGAAAAACAAACCCAATACAAACCCAAAACAGAAGAACGTCCCAAGTGCATTTGTTTTCACCACTGGAGGTTCGGGAGCGAAGTGTGAAAATGTGAAAATGATTGCTGCATGTCAAAAAACATGCAAAAGGGTCGCAGTAGCAACCAAACAAAATAAAAGTTAGTGGTGGGCAGACTGGTTGCCGTGTGCGAGACACGGCTCCTGCTTTCCGCTGTCTTCTAGGTACGGGCAAAAAGACTTGACATGTTTTTTTATCGTAGACGAAAGATCAAAGACAGAGTTTCTGGTCAACACCGGCGCATTCAAATAATTCGTGCTGGCCAACCTGCGCACACACCTCAATCCAGCTCCCGGCACCCTACAGGTTCCCTCTGCCAGCGGAACCCTGCTGAAAATGTACAGGAAAAGGACTTGAAAGTGCCATTCGGCGGGAAGCAGTACAACTGGATGTTCGTCACAGCAGACATAACAATTGCAGTTTTAGGAGCAGACTTCCTAAACCCCACGACATGCTGGTAGACGTAGCGAAACAGCAGCTGATCACACGAACCACCCCCCGTAGCCCCACCCACCAACTCCAGCACCAGAGATAAGTCGCCTCCTACAGTGTAGGAGTTCCCGGAGGTATTAAGGATGACCTGCAGCACGACCTGACCAGACCCGCAAAGCACCACGTCCAGCACCACATAGTCACCGAAAGTCCCCCAGTGCATGCCTGTTTTAGACCTTTTGCCCCAGAAAAACTCTTCCATGCCAAACAAGCTTTCCGGGACATGGAACAGGCAGGAATATGCCAAGAAGCCTCCAGCCGCTGGGGATCCCCTACACATGGTATCAAAACCTGATGGCACATGGCAGCCCTGCAGCAACTACCAAAGACTCAACACCAAGATGGTACCTGACAGGCATCCACTGCCAAACATTGCTGACATAACCAACCAGATGGAGGGCGCCAAAATATTTACAAAGATCGACTTACTGAAGCGATACTTTCAAGTCCCAGTCGCAAAGGAAGACAAAGAAAAAAGAGCCATTATCACCCCCTTCAGCACATACACCTTCAACTACAGCTGCTTCGGCCTTTGGAACTCAGGTATGACCTTCCAGCGTCTGAGGGACAAAATCCTGGGCAACTACCCTTCTGCACCGTCTACGTCGACGATATACTGTTTTTCAGCGCCAACATCAAACAACACATGAAAGACGTCAGTCGGGTCTTGCAAATACTTGAAGAAAATGGGCTTATAGTCTGAAAAGACAAATGCGAATGGGTAAAACCAGTAGTGGAATTTCTGGGCCACCAAATAAACCCCGACGGTGTCAAGCCCCTCACAACAAAAGCCAAGCAATCACCGATTTACCAAAACCAACAACAATCAAAGCAGTCTTAAGAATTCATGGGAATTCATACCCAACCTTGCTGAAATAATGGCCCCAATATATGAGTGTTTAAAAGGAAAACCTAAAAAACTATGTTGGTATGAAAAACGAAGATAAAACCTTCAAACTAGCTAAAAAAGCAATCACCTCTGCTGTCACACTAATCTTTCCTTTACCCCATAGGTCCCTCACCCTAATGACGGATACGTGTAGCACAGCAATGGGTGCGGTACTCGAATAAGACACAGATGATGGTCGTCACCCATTGGCATTCCTCAGCAAGAAGCTATCGTCAGCAGAACGAAAGTACTCCACATTCGACCAAGAGTTACTGACAGTCCACAGAGCCATCTGTCACTTCCGACACATGCTAGAAGGATGACAATTCGTGGTGCAGACAGACCACCAACTGCTGGTGCACACCTTCACCAGAGGCGAAGATGGGTGGTCAGCAAGACAGCAGCATCACCTAACGTCAATAGCAGAACAGCCCTGCACCATCAGATACATGAAGGGCTCTTCCAACAACGTGGCAGAGGCCCTCTCCCAAAGTTCCATCAACACTGTCCAGATTGCGATATCATATCCCAAAATAGCATTGGCTCAGAAGGATGACTTGGAACTACAGCAGCTTTAGAGGGAGAACCCCGCCCTTACATGGAGACCTATCCATCAACAATGGAGAGACAACCATCGCCTGCAAGATGAGTACCCGACGCCCTCACCCATACCTGGCGTTAGGGTTGAGAAAAAAAGCCTTCAACCTTGCTCACAACCTGTCCTACCCATCCGGGCAGATCCACTGCCTGAACCTTGTCAGAGCGGTACATCTGGTGGGGAATGAAAGTGGACATCAAAAAGTGGGCAAGAGAATGCCTGTCATGCCAAACATCAAAAATAATGGTACACAGAGACAGGTATGGGAGAATTCCAAACAACACAGCGGCAACTGGCCCACATCCATGTCGACATCATGGGACCCCTGCCCCCCCTCAGAGTGGTACAGGTATCTCTTCATGATCATCAACAGGAACACCAGATGGCCAGAAGCAATATCAGTAAGGCAGCAGACAGTAGAGAGTTGTGTGAAAGCACTAATAGACTGGGTCAGCAGGCACAGAGTACTGCAGTACATAACAAGCGACAGAGGAACTATTTTCACCACCACCTTATGGAGCTCCCTCGCTGCCAGTGTCGGGACAAAACTCATTCACACAATAGCATACAACCCAGACGCAATGGCATGGTGGAGCAGCTGCACCGCTCCCTCAAATCAGCACTCACCGCCAGATGTCAAGGTGGGAGTTGGAGAAAGGAATTATTGTGAGTCTTGCTGGGATTAAGAACAGCCCCACATGCAGCATTCAATGCATCTCCGAAAGAAGCACTCTGCGGCCAAGTGTTGACAATACCGGCAGATGTATTTCAAGACACAACAGAGCCCATGACTCTTCCAGGCGTCTGTAGAGCATTGGAAAACATCATGCCGCGAAGACAACAGACGACGTAGCAAGAAAAGAATACGTCCCCGAAGGCCTTAAACAGCAAAGTATGCGTTCATAAGAATAGACGCAAACAAGCCCCCCACAGCCTACTTGGGACCACTCCGCATACTACAACGCAGAGAGAAAGATATCAGCTGACTGTAACCCACTCCCCTAGGCTTACTTTTGGGGTGGGGGGTTATTGTGAGGTCCAGAGCTATCGCTGGAACCCTCAGGCCATCCTCGCTTCAAAACAAAAATCTGCATGTTGCACCGAGTCTCTTAGGAAACTCAGATCCAACACTCCTGAGTCAAGCGATCTTGTATGCATTTTTTAGATGATACTTTATGTCCTCGTCAGAACTGTAATTACTAATGTAAGTAAGGCATTGCAAACTTTCTAACCATATGTATTTGAAATCTCTTCCTAAATTGTTTACATTATATAATTGTTAATCATTCTTCAGGTGTGAGAAAACACATCTGACTGTATATAGACATCCCTCTGTTTTCCTCTAATGTCAAATGCTACTTTTCCGCTCGCAAGAGATCTTGACCTGTCAGGGACACTGCGTCATTGAATTAGAATACCTGAACCTTCCTCTTACTTGCTGCCTTTTATAGGATAATACATGGCCATTGGGTAAGCGGTCCCATTGAAAGTTAGTAGAATGTTCAAAGCTTTGGAAATTTGGAACAGTAAAGGAAAAAGGTATATCGATCTCCATTCGTTCCAGTCTTGTAGGAATGCATCTTTTGCTATTGCCTAAATGGCCAGGTTCACACACACACACACACACACACACACACACATACACACTGGAAGTTGATGGTTCTTGCATGTGGCAAACAGGTCACCTTCCAGATGTGGAAGCATTTTAGCAATTACTGACTTGAGAGGAGCTCAGCATGAGCCTAACCTCTTGATGTCCAAAACCAACTAACTGTGGGTCCTTTTTGGAGGTGTCAGTTTTCTGAGATGGAAAGACAGCCAATAGCTCCAGGAAGCTGATATCACACTCCCTCAAAACAGGTGACCATCATCCCCCTAACTGACAATCCCCCCCATGGCCTCCCCAGCCTATCTAGGAGGCATCCTTATGTATTATCACTCATACGAATGGTGGAGTCAGGTTGGCCTGTTTGCCAAAGACCCCTTCCAGGTACATGGACAGAGTATCTTCCCAATCTCAGATGAAGGCAATCACAAAGCCTTTTCCTGACATGTGCAAGCCAGCCTCTTTTTAAATCTTAAGAGTCACAATCTCAGGATTAGATCTACCACAGACCCAAACTGTAACAGGCCGAGACTACATTCCAATTGTTGTCTGGAAAAGTTGGGCTATTCAAGGAATCTTCTCAGGTCCGTCCTTATTCTGCTCTGAATGCTGTTGGGAAAAGACAGCTGGCCACGAAGAGTATCACAACAAAGTCCAGCTTCAGTAAACATCTACTGGATGTAAGGCAGGACTCATTCCTATTAAGAGACCCTTTGACTGGAGTCTGTCGACTACCACTCTCAGGTTTTGTTAGCCCCCTCCTCTGGTGGTTTCCCAAGGGGAGGACTTCCACTGCATGTGATACTTCAGAAGGCAACCCCAACCATGCATATCCTATTGGGCTCCACCTCTTCCCTTCCATGTAATATGCAGTCCGGGAGTTGATTTTCCTTTTCCCTGCTAAGAACATCTTGTCTGCTTTGAAGGAGGTGCTGATGCTATTGTTGTCTTTTCTTCTGTTGTCAGAGGGGTCCTTTAAGAGAAATTGGAAGCTTGTAGGGCTCTGATTCATAAGCTTTCGTAGGCTAAGGAAGAGGAAACTCAATAGTTTTTTCCTAGATTCCCCTTTTTCAAGAGCAGCATATATTGTGCAGTTCTGTTGTTGAGCTTGTTCAATGAGTTGTGCAACAAGACTCTTCAAAAAGTGTCCCTACAGATGGGGGAAGAATGCAGTAGGGAGGTTACATATGAGAGCAAAATGTTGGAGTCCACCAATGCTTCTTTTCAAGCTTTAATGCGACACTGGAGAAAGTCATAGACAGCTCCCCATAGGGTCTGCATAAGTGTTTTGGCTACTGCAGAGAAGATTGCTCAGGAAGACTCTGGAAGCTCTTTAGTGGCTACTTCCAGCATAGTAGCAGAAGTTATAATATTGAAGTGGTGGCGCCTGGCATAAAATTCGGCCATGGCTGTCCTGAGATTTTCCTTGAAGGGGTCCCAAATTGCTGGGTAGCCATGTCCAGCGGGAGCTTTTTCCTCTCATAAGGGAGGACAAGTGTTGCCCATTCCTTTGTAGAACTATCAGATACTGGGATGATGGAGACAAATGGCTTTATTTCTACCATAAACTCTCGTTTACCAGTCACCACAAAATTCTGAAATTCCGTCTTCACATGGTTGATTGTTTCAAAAGTAAAGAGACAGAAGGATGCCTCCCGTAGAGGTTTGGCTCTTTAAAATTGTTTTTCCACTGCTTTTCCATTAAACTGGAGAAAGGTTGCTTCTGTGGCTTTTATTGATATGGTTGCGTCTATGGCATTCATTTACATGGTTGCATCTATGGCATTCATTGCTATATTAATAGGCAGGATAACTGTCTCCTTGGGCGCTGTCTGAATTCCTGGTGAAGGAGGGACCAAGTACCATTCAGTATTGGGAAAGACCACTCTTTCTTGAAACTCTACATCAACATCAAGCAGTTTTCTTTTCATTAATGAGGTATTTTACATCTGTTGAAAGGATGCACATTGAGGTGTCTGCATTCTGATTTGAGGTTTTATTGCCCGACTTGGTCTAATTATTGCTACCAGTCAGAGCTCCAGAAGTGAGTAGGCTGTCTCTTACTACTCATTTTGATTTCAATGTGGATCTAGAGAACTGATTCAACTTCTTTTTGGGCTTGGGTTTTTTATTACCCTGTTCCCATGACTGAAGTTTTTGGTTAGAAAACCTACATCTGCCAGGACAGAATGTGCATCCTAGTTAAAACAAGAAATTTTTACACATCACCTAATTCCATATCCAGGACAGACCTGAATTCCTCTTGGAAATCATGGATAGCATCTTTTGATATGCTGATGCTCAGTAGCAAGGTCATCCTTGATACTGTTCATGATATCCTCTCAGAATTCTGAAAGTACTGCAAGCAGAATTTTCCCATCAGGGAAGCCTGCATGAACTGATGGACCCAAGACAGTTTATCACCACTGCCTGGCAGTATAGAAAGTACAGCAAGCAGAATTTTCCTATCAGGGAAGCCTGTATGAACTGATTGAGCCAAGGCAGTTGTATCACCACTGCCTGGCAATATAAAAGTCCAGGATAAATCACCACCCCTTAAAATGTACAGACACTTCGGATGGGGTTGGGTGAACCCTATCAGGGTTCCCTTTAATACATGATTGCTGCATGGGAAAGGCAAGATTCTCATCTGAAGGATTTCTTGCATGTAAAGCAGAAATCTGTTCCCTACATCATCTGGATCCAGAAGGGAAATTTGAGTGGCTGTATCCACTTCACGTCAGGTACTAGTGACCTCTCTGCCTAGGAAAGACTTTGTCTCCATCAGAGACTTGGAATGGGTGTTCCTAGAGTCCACTGCTTTTGGAGTATTGGCCCAAATTTGGATTCTGCTTGGTAAGGGATGGAAACACTGCTGTAGTTCTGCCAGAATGATGTACAGGAGTCTCCTTCTTCCATACTCCCACTGAAACCTATAACTCATAGAGATAGCTTAAAAATAAGGTCTTCCTTCATTTAAACTTGCTGCTAGGAGCATGTTACATATTTCACACATGTCCATCAACCAACCATATTCTTGTTTATTCCTTCTGGGGCTGGCTCATAGCAGGTAGTTATGAGCCATTTCTGCAGGGGTAAAGCAGATTGAGCAATTGACTGCAGTGCAGATAATGTGTAGGTCCTGCATAGTAGTAGCCCAGTAGTGATAAAAGGAACTAGTGTTTATTAAAAAATAATAGTGTTAGCTACCTATATCACTGTATAGGCAGCAAACACTTCAAATTAAAATAGGCTGACATGGCCACAAGTACACATTGATAGTAGTATGATACAGTATCAGGTAACATGATCAATGGGCTATATATATGTAAAAGAGAAATAGTGTAACAAAATATTAATTCACAATTACTACAGTAACATTGCCTTAAAGGATTTACTCACAAATGCTTTTAACTCAATTAAGCCAAAGCTAAATGGATATCCATATTATATATTTCTTCACATTTGGTAACTTTTGACTACCAGGTCTATTCCCAAGTACCAGGTAAAGGTTATGGAGTGTATAGGCTATATTGGTTGGTACATAATTAAAATCAATAATTATTGGAGTATCTTACCAAAAATGTATAAAATCAGTACCTCTTAAGATTTTAAATTGTTTGGCAAAGCTCACCATTACGAAAAAGTACTTTTTGTATTTCCTTAAGAAAAAGACAATATTCACAACAATTTTTCTGAACACCTTTGATGTCACTACCAGCAGAGTAATAATACCTGACGGAAGTAGATCGGCATGAATGTAATTCCTTTAACACTTGAAAAGAACCCTAATATTAAGGATAGCTGGGGGACTGTCTATATCATAAAATTCATTTAGTTTGATTATAAAATACTACAAAGGAAATACTTGCCTTTAGCAAACACCAAGGCTCATAAGTGAGGCATGATTGGAAACTACAATCACGTCAAAGTTTCGTAAACACAGAGTTAGGCTAACCAGATTTACCCTTTCGGTAACCTCAAATTATCTCAGTGTTACAAAAAGTCATTGAATAATTAGTGTCAATGACAAAATTTTCTAATATTATTGGCTTAATGCTAATTATCACTTTGTCAAAAAAGAAAAAAACATGGCATTACAGCATAGCCTAGCCATTTACACCTAACTTCTTGCCTGGCAAGAGTCCCACTGGCTCCCAGTTGTAACAAATATAAGCCTACCCATTAAAATTGGGTGTTAAAACTGAATACCAAGCTTGAGTGGTGTTATGATGATTGAAAAATGCATAATTGAACCCTATTTCTGGAGCAAAACCTGAGAATTAGTGAACTCTTGGACAGACCAGAAAGTAATAAGGAAGACAGCTGACATACGTGCTGTTGTCACATCTGTGTGAGTGGGTTGTAGAGAAAACCGAGGCAGTCATTGCAGGACAGGAGATAGAGCTGTCCTGTCCTGAGTCCTTTATATTCTATCACTCTGCCAACAGCACTATTGTGGCCAGGACCAACTATAAGAGAGTTCTTTTAATTAGCTGGTCTATCTTATGTAGCTCTTGGGGGCAACCCTGAGAATGTAACTCCTTTGAGGACGAACAGCAGCGACGCTATTAAAAATTTTGTATTGGGCATATTGAACAGGATGGATATTCTGTATAACAGCCAGAACTTTTCTGTAAAAGTAATTTTCATTGAAACGTGGAAGTAGACAGTGCTTTTGTGATCTGATATTTATCTTTTTGCTTTTAGTCTGTGTTGTGCCTTTATGATAATATAAAGAATGTACAATACTGTAAAGTAGGAAACAGTGCTGAAAGAAGTAATAGACTATCTAGCAAAAGCATATAGACTGTAAGTTGAAAATACAGATTATATAGAATAAAGGAGGCCAGACTGTTCAGCTTTCTGTCTTAAACTACTTTGATTTCTAAAGTTAATGCAGTTAGTACACGTAAGTGTTTGTAGTATGTATAAGATATGCCAACTATTACGCCAGGAAAATTATTTATACTGCAATATGAAAGGACTACCAGCATCTTATGCAGATGTTGTTCAAGATAATAATTCTGTGAAATTATTAATTTAAGGTTTTTTATTCATGTAAATGAATGTACAGTACTTAGTTATAATGTGAGGTGCTTGAACTTATTTTGTATGACAGCATATTGTGGTTATGAAAGGTACTTGGAAATTAGATGAAACTCCATATTCTGACTTGAAGGGTAAGAGACATTTTAAAATCAGTACATTGATTATGTCCTCTGTTACAGATATCACGTAGACACAGACAACTGGAGTGACGGACCAGATGGTTGTCTTCAGACTTTATTACACAAGGCTATTGGTAAGTGTTTTATCGTGACTCACATCTTAATCTGCCTTCACCAAAGAAATTGAAGTATGAACTTTAATTTGCCATTGAGGGATTTAAAAAGAAACATGGAAATGGGGAAGTGGATGCTGTTCATTTTTAAAGTAATGATAATGCTTTGTATAAAGTTCATATATTGTTCAAAGTAAATTTTTAGAAAAATGCTTTTACAGTAAACCCCCATATTCACGGTCTCACAATTCGCGGACTCATCTATTTGCAGGTTTCTCTGTGGAACATATATACACATTATTCGCTGAAAATCCACCCATTCACGGTATTTTTCATTGAGAAGTATTCACTAATTACTGTATTTTCATGACTAAATTCACTTTCTGTGATAAAACTATTAAAGTACTCAGGTAGTGCTTGAGTTACAACAGTTCACCTTATGATAATTCGATTTTGCAATGTGGTAAACAATTAATACCGATATGACAATATTTATAAAATATTAAATTTCATGTGGAGGCAGGGAGCAGTGTACAATCAGGCAGCGAGAGAGACCAAATCACAAAAGACAAACTTCTTTTCCTCCAACTCTTTATCCCATCTTCTAGTTAAAAAAGTAACAGAGAATGATAAAAGTATTGTTAGTAACGTTATACTCTTGGGTAAATGCGCACAGCCATAAACAACCGACTGGGAAACTGTTGTTTTGTTTATCACCGAATCGGATAACAACAGCCCTTTTGCTTGTATTTCAACCATCGTACGGTAGTACACAATTACTGTAGTTTATACTGTAGTACAAATGATTTTAAGTAGAATAGGAGTGATATATTTTTACATTATACCCTTATTCGGTATGGATAAAAGATCGTCAAGGAAATATACTGCTAAATTTATGCTGCTTCTTGTTACAGAAAATGATATTGGGAATAAAGATGACTATGACTGAGAGTTAACAAAGAGAAACAAATAAGGTAAATAACAAAGTAAAATAGAAAGGGAAATAAACTAGGATGTTAGTCATGCCAGCCTGCTTAACAAAAATCATTTGAACTAAGTTTGAACTTTCATGAAGTTCCAATGATTGTTTAAGTTAGATAATCTGACATTTTCTTTTTAGATAAAGTCCTTTAATTGTTTTTGTTTACAGATGAGAACAGGGAAGATATTGCATGTTTCTTGATACGAAGTGGATGTGATGTAAACGCTGTTCGAAAACCAGGTCCAGGTGGAACAGGTGGTGATGAAGCAAAGGACTTGCAAACACCTCTACATCTTTGTTGTTCCTGGGGATTAGAAGAAACTGTTCAGACACTACTAGAACATGGAGCCAAAGTAAATGCTAAGGCAAGTCTATGCAAACCACTTTTTATATGCTTTTATTTAGCTTGCTTTTTGTCTGTTTGTTTACTTTAAATTTTGCATGGTTACTCAATCTTGGTGGCAAAACAACCTTACATCATCAGTAGGTCAGCAGTGACCTCTAGTGACCCTACAGGATTTGTATAAAACTCTTCGGATTTTTTACAACTTCTTTGAATCAGTAAACAACTGTACGGATATTTCAAGTCTTCTTTGGCTACAATCATAAATCGGTTACAATTTCTGTCAAAACTTAAAAGTATAAAATAAAAAATGTGAAAAATTTTTTTAACATGCTTTTATTAAAATGCACTAAAAAGTGAAAGATAAATGTTTTGAGACACCAGGATTTTCTCACAATTAATCATGTCTACAAAAATAAAAGCGTGGATACCAAACATAGAAGGAAATGCTACAAGAAATAAAAAATATATTTTGACAAAGGAAAATCTATTTCTGAGGAAGGTCCTGTGTCACCCGGTGAAATTCCATTACAGCAAGAATTTAGGTATAATATGCTAGATATACCAGGAGAAAAAAAGAGCTTAGAAAGCTGGTTACTACTCCTCAGTCGAGCGCTCTTCTCCAAGGAAGACGCTGTATAACGTAAGGGGGTGAAAGAAAGATCACTACCACGAGACTTACTCGCATCTCCCTATCAAAACCCCGAATAGAGCGTGAGCCGCTACAGCCCCTACACTCCAATACTCCGCCAGGACGGGCGACACACACCAGCGCCTACTCACCTCATTCCATGCTACACTAACCCCAGACTTGGCATGTGCAAGAAAGGGGGAGCTATAGGTGAGTTGGGAGGGGAGTCGGTGACACGGGATTCCTCTCAGAAATAGATTTTCCTCTGTCAGAAAATCCCTTTTCTGAGTTCAGTCCCGTGTCAGCCGGTGAAATAGTGACAGAGAATCATGCCAAGGCTGCAAACTACGAGGAAACAGGGTAATCTGAAGAAAAAACACAAATTACGAAAGCAGTTTAATGATGGAATCTCTTACATGTGAGAAGAACACTCAAACCTTAAGGCACATCAAAGACTTAAAATCAGAAAGAGTAGGGGAGTCCTCAGCGACGTGAAGGGGTCCCCAAAATCACTTAACACTACTAAAGCACAATATCACACGTAAAATTGATAGGTACAATGGTGCATACAATCTTAATTGGTATATACAATCTTAAAGCTACACACGCAAACTTGCTAAACACGAAGAGATCAACCAATTGGGCAATCAAAACATACAGTGCACATACATATATCTGGGGTACATGGAGCAAAATAAAAACTGCCCAGTACCCCACAAGAAAATACAATCGCAACATGTCAGATTACAGTTTCCAGTCAACAGAGACAAATTACATCAATATGAGGAGCAAGGCAGTGAGGCATGATCAACCAGGAGGACAAGCAGAGAAGTAAATGAGGCAGGCGGTGGGGGGAAAGGAGGATAAGGATATGATTGGTTAAGGTGGGGAGATGACACTTCCACAGCTATGGTAGAAAATTTCAGGGCTTCGAAAGCATTTTAAATAGTGGCGCGAAACACTAGAGGATTTCAAACCCGTATTTAGTCAACGGAGAAATCCATTATGAAAGTAATTAATGAGGTAGCAACTGCTCGAATATCATGAACCTTAAGAACTGAATCTGCTGGCTTGTTTAATAACATGCTTTAATTTGTTGTCTTATACTCATTCAGTGATAGAGTACCACCTTTCTCCCTGATAAAAAGAGGACCCGACTTACTCTGTGGAGTTCTTAAAAGGTAAGATTTAAGTGTATAAACTGGACATAAAGACTGGTCTTGTGGAAGGGGCACCACCTTCCAAGGAGACCACCTGTCTTGTGGGTCTTCGTTTTTGGCTAAGAATCTAGGATCAGGGGAAAGGAGGACCTCTCCGGAAGGGAGGAAGTTCACAAAATTATCACCTCTAGTGAGAGCCGACAGCTCTGAGATTCTAGCACCCAGTTGCTTTCTAATCAGAAATAAGGTCTTCCTTAACAGATCCTGATATATACTGAAAGTTATCTATCCTGATGCTAACTTAAGGACGCCATTGAGAAACCACGTAACGGAATGTGGGCCTGATACTGGTCTCAGACGAGCGCATGCTCTGGGGATGGATGAAAATAGGAATCTGGAAGGTCGCATTTTGTGCCGTATAGAAATACTTTCTTCAGGGCTGACTTGGCTGTGGTAATAGTGGCCGGAGCAAGGCCTTTCTCAAACAGTGATCTAAAGAAAGAGACTCCTAAATTAGTCGTCATGATTTTGGCTTCAGATGCTTTTAGGAAGGAGGCTAACTTTTTGACTGCTGAATCATATTGTCTAAGAGTAGAATCTCTTTTATCTGACTCAAGAAATAGAGTGTTGACAGGGTCAATGTTTGCCCCTTTTTGGGCTGCGAATTTTATAAAGTCCATAAAACTAGGGCATTCTGAATTCTTGAGGAAGCTGACACAGTCTTGGTTTGTACTGTCTGGGCCAGTATGGCTTGGGGAACCAAGACTCCGCAATCCCAGTTCCTGGAAGAAGAGGAACCACCTGCTCTTCGGCCAATAGCTACTAGGCTGGTTGGACTCCTTTGAATGTCCTGAGTTTGTGTAATACTTTCAGCAAATTTATTGGAGGGAACAGATAAATTTTCTCCCAATTGTTCCAATCTATTGTCAGTTAAGGTCCGTGGCGCACGCTGAGGGTCCAAGTTAGCTACATAACAGGGAGCTGAGTTGCTTTCTGCGCGAACAGACCACTTGGAGACCAGAACCCGCGGCAAATCCATTTGAAAGATTCACCAGGACCACCTCGCTCCAACGAGTAGTCCTGAGCAGGGAATCCGCCACCACGCCCGCACTTCGCTAGGTGGGTAGCTGACAGGTGCCAGCCGTGCTTGTTCGCCAGGGAGAAGATAGCAACCACACGTTTACTCAATTTGACTGGAGAGGTAAAGAAAGTGCTGCTCGTTGATGCAATGAACTACCACTGCGCTGTCCAATACCAGCCTGATATGAACTGCTGGGGGGGCGGATTTTCTTTAAAGTTAGAAAGACTGCTATAGCTTCCAGGGGGTATGATATGGAACTGCGAAACATTGTGACCACGCTCTTCGTACTTTGTTTTGGGAATATCCTCCAGCCGCTTAGGAAGCCGCCTGTGTGACAACTAGTGCCGAGGGGGAAATTGAAGCGAACTGACTTGAGAGGCCCTTGACTGAGGTCCACGCAGTCTTGTTTTCAAGATTCGAGGATGGAGGAGACTTTGTCTCTGAGCTTGACATTGGCCTGACTCACACTCTGCTTTATGTCTTTAGTTTCGCTTTAAGAGCAGGTCTGTCACTGGAGGCAAATTGAAGGGACCCAAGGACCTTTCTTGGGATCGGGCGGGATGCCGATTGATTTGAGAAATTTTCTGGTGAGAGATGCTATCTCCTTCCTCTTGGGAGGCGGGAGAGATAACGTGTGAGCAGACAGATCCCACTGGAGGCCCAGCCACTGAAACCGGGACTCCGGAGTCAGGCGGGACTTTTCTCTGTTCAGTTGAAAACCTAACGATTCTAGGAAGTTGATGACTATGGTCGTAGCCTTGTGACACTCCAGAACTGTTGGTGCCCAAATTATCCAATCGCCCAGGTCGCCGTTAGGGGATATCCCTCGGGACCGGAGTTGTTGAACTACCGTGTCCGCCAGCTTGGTGAATACCCTGGGCGCAATGTTTAGGCCGAAGGGCATGACCTTGAACGAGTAGGCTTGATTCCCGAGTCTGAAACCGAGGAACTGAGAGAAGTTCCGCGCAACCGGGACGTGCATAATGCCGCCTGAAAGATCGACAGTGGTGGTGACGGCCCACGCCGAAGTAGAGTCCGCACCTGAGCTATTGTAAGCATGCAAAATTTGTCGCATTTTATGTAGAGATTTAGACGCTTACAGATCCAGGATCACTCTCTGCTGATCTGAGTCTTTTTGGAAACTGTAAATAACCTGCCTTGAAATTTTAGGTGCCTTACTTTCTTTATTATTGCTCGTTTGTTGAGCAATTCTGCCACATAATCTCGTAGGATTGATGAGGGTGGCTGGTAAAACCTGTTCGGAGGAGGAGGTTCCTTGATCCAGCTCCAACCCAGACCTTTGGACACAATACTGTGTGCCCAAGGGCTGAAGGTCCATTGGTCCCAGAATTAACACAGGCCACCACCTACCCGTGTTTTCTCTCAGTGGGAGGGAGCGACGGTTCCTCTTACCACGTCCAGGTTTTCCTCTGGGGTGGTGTTCGCCTCTCTGTGTGAGGGCCCTGCCGCTTCCCTTGCGCATTCTGTTATCGTGAAAGCAACCCCTGCCCTCATAGGTGGAGTTGTATACAGTGAAGTAACACATGAGGCGCAGCAGTGGGAATGAGCTTCGGTTGGACCAGCACATATTGTTGGGGGGTGAGCTTTTGAGGTGAGGGCTGTGCCACTGTCGAGACTGGGACGGCTTGAACTACACCGCCTGCTGGTGGGCCTCTTATGTCTCCTAAAAACGCTTACCTCCTCCCTTGCCCGGGGCCGCCAGACTTGGGGCCTGCTTGTAGGTGGAGATGCCCAGCAAGAGCGCAGACTCTGGTTGGCCCTTGTAGCCTCAGTCATGACGTTCGTAACCTCTTCTTCTGGGAAGAGGTTAGGTCCCCAGATCGAGCCTTCACGAGCCAGCTCGTGACGGATAGTAGCATTTGCAAAGATAAACTTTCTGCATTCCAGTCTGGCCATGATGAATTCAAACAGGTCAGGACTGAAAGCCAGCTAACAGGACTTAGCTAAGACCTGGAAAAAGGCTCACCACAAGAGGAGACGGCAGTGGCTTCCGTGAGGCAGACGGAGTTCAGGACCGGCGCTAGTCCGGCATCAAACCCGCCTTAACAAAGATTCCGGCAGTTTGGGGAGTTCTCACTAAACTGTGAGGAAGACAGAGGGGGTCCAACTTCCCAACCGTGAAGGTGGACGGAGCATCCATCCAGATCTCATCACTTCCCGGGTACCAGGAAGTGGGGTCTGTTTTCTCCAGCTGCGGTAACGATTACCATCAAAGCACGCCGGCCGTAGCCAGGGCGACTTTGTTCAAACAGGGAGTTGGTAATTTGTCTCCTCAGGGCAAACATAGCAAAGCTGCCCTTGAAAGGAGTCAACTTTGTAAAAAAAGAATGCCCACACCCGTCAGAGTGCGCAGGAGAGACGACTGAGCTTGGTCCCTAGGGATGATGACAGTCTCCCTGGGAACCTTATCAGAACGTATCCATGCTTCCTCTGTCAACCTTACGAAGCCTGGATACGGGGGCAAAAGATCGGCGGGGAAGAACTCCAACCTCCAACCGCCTCGCGCCAAGACCTCAATAGTTAGTTTGCCATCGCAAGTTGATGGCCCGAGGGCTTAAACGCCAAGGGTTGCCAAGATCGAAAGGCGAGGTCCGCCGTGTCGGGAATTTATTATTACTGGGGTCGCCGGGGTGGATTAACCATTCCCGCCAGCATGTCATAAGTAAAACTGGATATCTTATTATCATAAGTGGCAAACTTGATATCTGATTGAATTTATTATTGATATCCTCGGAGAACCTTTGAAACATTTTGCCGCAGCTGCCCGCATACAAAGGCAGGTTGGCGGAGGGCTTGGTTTTGCTGCCCTCTTACCTGCGCTGCCGGAGGAACCAGACTTGCTCCCAGAGGCCTGGGCAGGTGCTGAGACCTTAGCCTTCGACGGGGAAAGGCAATGCTTTCTGGAGGATCGAGACTTATAGCCTCTTCGCTCTTCCATGAAGTCTTCACCAACTTGGGGCATAGCTGATGAGCCCCTATCACCCAAGGAGGAAGTGACTCAAACCTGGAAATGAAGAAATCGAAGAAGCTGGGGAATCAAAAAGGGCGCCCGCCCCAACAACCTCACCTACCTCGCTACTTACCCCCTGGTCCTGTTCAGTAGCCATGGGTTCAAGGTCTAAGTTCAAGGCGGCGACGCCTCTCTGAAACTTCTGTGTAGAGTGATATCCACTTGGGTGGCTGGGTCGATCCCGGATCTGCTGGATGATGGGGTGGTAAGCATCTTCTGGCACTGCGGTCGCCATCAGGCGCCGGGTAGAGCAGGTCGCTTCAACTCTATCAAGGACGAGAGGGCTCTCCACGGAACATTCCTACCAAACCCAGCCACCCAGGCCCGAGAGATTCCATGTCCGACTTTAGAGGACTCGTCCGCCTGAAAGAAAGCCAGCAATTAGCTAAGGGCTAAAAACAGTCCTGAAAACCATAAACAAAATTCAAAATGGAGGAGCATAAACGGAGAAGGTTGTCACTTACCGACCATCCCGGATGGTTGCGCATTGCCAAGCAAACTCACAACCATCGGGTGCCAGACTACCAGATCGCCAGCCGACCACAACCAGCGGGTCCGCACACCAGGTGACCGCGAAGGTTGTTGCAGTGACGCCGTACACCCAGCTCCTCACAGCAAAGCGGTCTGTATGGAAAACGCAATATGAACCTCACCACTCAAAGTAACGAAGTCGGCAAGGCCAGGAATTTCAACTTGTGCCGGACATCGTGGTGGAGAAGAAATACCTTTATCACAACCAGCCAATAAGCTCTAAAATACAGAGTGGGAAGGCAGATTGCACTCGGAATACCCGGGAATGAAAGGAATGAGACAACAGGAACTCGCCGCAGGGGTTGCCTAAAATTAACGGCGAAATCCCGCTAGGAACGATCCTCACGTATAAAACTAAGGAGAGTAATTCAAGATAACATATATATTTATAAGCTTAAATACGTATATCATGAATAATAACATTAAACTAATGACGGTATACAGGAGTAAATGCCCGAGACCGGAGGGATCCGCCCCTTATATAACAAATAAATCCTCTTCACTACTTCCCGCCAGAGAAACAAGGTGGGTAAGATACCGTGATATTCATAAACATAAACCGAGCAAATATAATAACCCAGCGTAGTAGCCCGACGGGAGGAGGAGGCGGAGATAAACAACATCGCTCGAGCTTGGCAGTGAATCCAATCCACCAACACCAACATTGTTAGGACTGTATGGGAGGGAGCGAATCCTCACCAAATGGAGAAGTCCCTGAACTCGAGAAAACGCCATCTAGCATCACCCGCACGGTAGAGCGCTGGAAGCGTGGGGGAGGGTGAGTAGGGGAAATTGCACACGAAGAAAGAGAACAGGGAGACGGGAAACATATGACCCTGGGCCAGCTGCACTACACCACCAAGAATGAACTGAGTCTTTGGGAACTGTGGATTAGAGGGTGGTTTGCACATTAAGGAAGGGAAGCGATCAAGCCCGATGCCCGACTCCTGCCTAGCACAGCTCTAATAGGGACCTAACCTAGTATAGGCTAGAAAAAGGAAGGGAGGCAGGGAGGAGGAACAAACAAGGGGAGAGAAATTTTGTGTCTGAGAACCAAACTGGGAACCAGAAGAGGGGGTGAAGGCGAATAGCCTAGAGAGATACATCCAAAGAACTCTAGTCCCCAAAGGAAGGAAGAGAACTAAGGGGTCACCACCACCAAAAACGAATTCTCGAGGAAACACAGTAACCAAAACCTCAACCTGATGGACCCCACGCCGAGGCAAGGGGATGAAGCAACAACCTTACCCACTAAAAACCATCATTAATAAAAACATTGAAATAAGAATGTACCAATAGGGTGCGTAGCCTACCTCGGCAACGGTTAGATCTAAGGCTGCTGCTACCACGAGGAGAAATCATAAAACAAAGAACCGAGCACTATCGCCAAGAATAAACAATAATTGGCCTAATACAGACTAAAATGTGCGGGAACCCAACCTGGACGGGCACTCAAAAGGGGGCCGGTAGGCCAAAATTATGTAAATTTCGGTGCGTTACACCGCAGGAAACCCGGCCAGGAGGGAGAACCATGGGGCAAAAATATATATCATCTATAACGACGCGACAACCCCAACAGAAAAGTAACTGATGGGGCGCTGCCTATTGGCTTGTTGGCGGGGGACGCCCGTGAAGGCCATAATAAGATTTCAATATTATATATATAATGAGACCAAAACAGCCAAATTATAGAACGAAAAACCCCACAATAAGATGGTACTTAACTTGGAGATAGTAAAGCTGCTCGATGACATGTTGAAAGATGGAAAATTCCACAAAAAGGCACGAGCACACAAAATCAAAAGATAGTTATCACGCATAGAAAAATGGAATGAGGTAGGTGGCGCTGGTGTCGCTGGGCCCCAGCGGGTATTGTGTAGGGGCTGTAACGGCTCAACGCCTATTCCGGGTTTTGATAGAGGGAGAGATCTGCAAATGTGGTAGTGATCTTTCACTCACCTTCATATACCATCGCCTTCCTTGGAGAAGACGCGACTGTGGGTAGTAACCCCAGCTTTCCTGAAAAGCTCTTTTTTCTGGTATATCTATATGTTATACCTAGAAATTGCGGTTGTAATGGAATTTCACCGGTTGACACGTGGACTGAACTCAGAAAAATATATTTCTTTTCTGCAGCATCTTTCCATGTTTGGCGCCACCATATTTTAGAGATTACGATTTAATTACAAGAAAAATCCTGGTGTCTCAAAAATTGATTTTTTCACTTTTAGTGCATTTTAATAAAAGCATGTTTAAAAATTATTTTTTATTTACCTTAATTTTATTGTTAGATTTATAGCTGCAAAAATTAATTGCCTATGTGTTGTCTTTAGGGAGTTACCATTATGTATAAATATAGTATAGCTCCACACTGTTGATATCTATATATTATCAGGACACTCTTAAAGTTGTGGTCAGGTTTTAAAATATATTATTTCGGTTTGCATACTGTCTGTAAATACAGGTAATATTTTTATTTATTATGAATCAAGAAAAGGGCTAGAGGAAACTTCAACCCATAACTTTGTTTTCATATTCATAACTTATGTATTACAAAATTTAAAAATAAAATAAGCAATTGTTATAAAAGTGATGTACCATAGAAATTAAAGTTCCAAAAAAGACTTTAGTGGTAGTGATTTGGGGTCATCAGATTTTCATTGTAGTTAGTTATCAGCAGGGTTATCAGATGTGGAGGGCCTGGGTAGGGTTGGTTGTAACTTTTGAGAACCTCGTTAATGTGGCCTGTTATGTAATTTTCTTCATAAATTTCACAATAGCATCTTAGGAGTTCATTCATTTTCTGTTCCACTTTCATGAACTATTCAACATTCTTAGTTCAAATGCTGCACCTTTTCCCTATACCTTGTTTACACTTTTATGTTATTCCCTCCCAAGTTGACTCAGTGTACTGTACGTAGTGTAAAATGTTGTTTGATTAAAAACTGAAGGGTTACTTCATCACTGTTGCTGCTGCAGCTTTGTTAAAAGAGTTGGTTATAAATTTGCACAGTTGCTAAAAAGGTAACATGTTAAGTATTTTCTAAGTGTATAAATATGTGCCTCTATATACACACATGCATCATATTACAATGCACTAGTTTGTTACTGTAAGCTCTCTCTCTCTCTCTCTCTCTCTCTCTCTCTCTCTCTCTCTCTCTCTCTCTCTCTCTCTCTCTCTCTCAGATATTTTTATTCACATTTGCTCAATGTGGTCCTATGCTTAGTTCTGTCCTTATATTTTTTATTTTGTTTTTATGTATGCTGATGCATTGCTCTCTCTCTCTCTCTCTCTCTCTCTCTCTCTCTCTCTCTCTCTCTCTCTCTCTCTCTCTCTCTCTCTCTGTCAAGTCGTTTTTCTTAATGAATATGGGATTATTTATTTTAGAAAAACTCTTAGAAAAACTCAAAAATGTTTAAGGATTTTCAGTTATGGCTGACAGTAGGATTGAATTGTCAGTTATTGAATTTTTGTTCGATAAAAATTAGTTTGTGATACATCTGGGCAGTTTTACATTTTGGTTAGTTAGATATCAGTGTGTATGAATGCCACTCCAGTTTATCCTAGACAGCTTGAAAAGATGAGGCCAGAATTTTTTCTTACAAAAGTTGAGACGTTGTTGAAATATAATTGACATTACTCTTAACCAGTTTATATTTGCCAATTTATGGAGCACTGTGCTTAAATTAATTTTTTTTGTTTTCTACTTATTATAGGATGCTGAAGGCAAGACTCCTCTTCATTATGCTATTGAAAATTGCCACACAAATATTATTGCCCTCCTCCTGTCTCATCCTGCCTTGGATCTATCTGTGCGTGATAATGCAGGTGTTACTCCATTTGCAGCTGCCATGTCCCGCAAGAATAACAAAGCTGCTCAGGCAATTCTTAATCGGGAACCTAAAGCTGCGGAGCAGGTAAAGAAGAGTTTTTTAATTAGACATTAGTGATATTGAAAGAAATGTTAATGCTAATTCAGTTTTAACTCATTCGAATGTTTACCAGCAAGGGAAATAGGTTTTTGTATCATACTGAAGTTATTTTACATTGGGATGTCCTGTACATCCATTGTACAGTATACTTAGTCTCTTGTATGCCTTTGACTTAATTTGCTTGATTCATTTTTAAAATAAAGATTTTCATTAGTCTGTTGCTTTACCTTTATTTAATATTTTGAGGAGAAGAACATGACTCCTACTGCTGTAATAGCCAATTATTTTTATTTCATGAAAAGTCACAACTGGAATGTTGTTAGATAGGAATTTCATTTTAATAATCTGAACTTTTATTGTAGGGTATTTAAAAGTTTTTGAAAATATTAAACATTGTAATATTGGTGATTACGGATGATAGAAAAATTCAGGAAATTAATAAAAATATTTTATTTTTTTGCTGGAAGTAAAGTATTTTTGTTCAGTTTATCATGAAAGAGTTTATTCTTAATTTTTTCTTCAATCATGTTTTTCTGTCTTTACAGTATGATCATAAGGGTTTCAATTTCCTACATATAGCAATTCAGAAGAAGGACATAGAAAGTGTACTTTTCCTTCTAAGTATCAACGTGGACATGCACACTCGTACACAAGATCAGTTGTCTCTTACTCCTCTTCACCTTGCAACACTTACTGGGTTCGTGAAATGGAATTTTCTCGTTTTTATTATAGTAAAGCTTCTGAACAATATGATGTAAAAGTTTTATTTATAACTTATTCAGACAAACAAGTAGATTTTGTCCTCATTATCTGTGTACATCAACTAATGGAGTAAATTCCAGCACTACAGTGGTTTATTTATACATTTCCAGCAAGGAGTGTATGAAAGTGAATTTCAGTATGCACCAGGAAGCTTTGAAATTGCAGTTAAAGGTAAAAGCTACCCTACAGAAATTTGACCAGCTGGGTCTAGATCCCATAACTACAGTAATTTCCTTGACAAATTTACTAAGATTTAGAACAATGATCTGCAACCATTAACAAAAAATGTTCACAGTGCCCCATGATGGTAATCTATTGTATGCTCCAAGGTCAACTCATACCACAAGGGCTGATAAGACACTTATGGTTTTAGCAGTTAGAATATGGGAATTCCTCATTAGTTCTCAGTTTCCACTGTTTTTTATGAAAGGAAATTGTGGTTGCATCATAGAAAACTACTAGTAACTGGGGACAGTGATATTGCTGAAGACAGAGCAGTGGTTAGAGAAAGTTTCTTCCTATGTATGTATTAGTTCTGCACACCACAGGTTAAGGGCCACCTAGTGTGATCTAGTGGCACATGGAAGGAGTAAGATCATTCTGCTTTTGGGAGGAATGATTTTAAATTTTTTGAAACCTTAGAAAATGAGCTCAAGAATCTAAATGCTTTGAGAAAAGTCTACTCACAGATGCTTTGAGTTAATGCAAGTTTATGTAATTAAAGTAAATAATTATTCTTTAAAATTTCTTCATTTCGTTCATTGGTGATATTTTTTATTTTTATTCTGACAGTTGAGCACACTTTTTGTTCCTTTGATCAGAGGCATGAGATTCTTTCCTTTGCTTGGCATTGCTCAAGCAGGAAGAAGACCCAGGTGAGGCAAACCACTAGTCAGCTCAGAAGCTTACAAAGATCCTCTCACCAATCAGTAAGTCTTCCTCATGTAAAGACCGATGGTTTATATTCGTGTAGGAACAAATGACAAATTTTTAATTAATTTGCATTTTTTCTAACATACAAACCTGAGGTCTTTACACGAGGAATTACCCTCAGCACGAGCTGGAGCAGGCAACATTAAAACAACAAGGTTGTTTGGTAGTTAACTACCAGTGGGAGGGGTGCGAAAGCCCCACCACCTCCCACTACTGAGTGATGCATCCACTTGCCTAATAGACCAGGTATCAGAACGAGTGGTGGCTTTAGGTGGGGATATGTAAAGACCTCAGGTTTGTATGTTAGGAAAAATACAAATTAATTAAAAATTTGTCATTTGTTCCTACACGAATATAAACCATCGGTCTTTACATGAGGAAGACTTACTGATTGGTGAGAGGATCTTTGTAAGCTTCTAAGCTGACTAGTGGTTTTCCTCACCTGGATCTTCTTCCTGCTTGAGCAATGCCAAGCAAAGGAAAGAATCTCATGCCTCTGATCAAAGGAACAAAAAGTGTGCTCAACTGTCAGACTTCTGGACTTCTCAAAGTAATGGGTTTGAGAAACAGCATTATTTCAAAAAAGGCTTGGAGGAACTCTTATGTCAGAGACAATAAAGCTAATATAACCAACAGGTTTGTTTTATTGTCAGTCCCTCTCTCCCCTTGCTAGAAAGAGGGTAGAACTTGCTGCTGTTGGACTATAGTAAATAGAAAAATTGAAAGGATGCTTACTCACCCGCATCTATCTCTGTCCAGCACATGACAGTTTGTCAACCCATCCTCTGCCCGCCAGTTGAGAAAGAGTATAAGAAAAGGGGAAGGAGGGATGCCAGTCACGCACTCTCTATCTCGTTTTTGCAACCGTACATCTTAGACAAGATGCTACTTGTCCCGCTAGGGGAACTGGATGAGCTACACAACTTGTTGAGCAGTCACCACTGGACCCAAGGAAAAGGTGTCCAAGGACCTATGGGCAATGTCCCTCAGGTAAAAGGAGGTGAATATAGTCTGCCATGACCACACTCCTGCTTTCAGCACCTGATGAATCGACAGGTTCTTCCAGAATGTGAGGGATGGACTAATGCCCCTAATTTCGTGAGCTCTAGGCTGGAGCATACTTCAATCCTCTTCAGTAGTTGAGTATGCCCATTTGATATCTCACGATGCCAAAATGAAATTGTATTCTTGGACACCTCTTTCTTGGTCTTGACAATACCAACAAAGTCCTCTTAAGGCAGCACTGCAGCACTCTAACTGGACAAAGTAGCATCTCGTCTAGGTCATTACCTACAAAGTCCTCTAGGGAGGGGATCAAGAAGGACTTAAATCTAACGTCAGGAACCGATGGATTTTGAGTCTTCGCTAAGAATTCCGGGACAAATTCGAGCGAAAGAGATTCCCATCCCCTCAAGCATTTAACATCACAAGAAAAACCATGGAGTTTGCCTACTTTCTTCACTGATGCCAGGGCAAGCAGAAAACAGTCTTGAGGGTCAAATCCCTGTCTGGTGACTCTCGTAAGGGCTCAAGGTGCACGAGTCAGGCTCCGAAGAATGAGAGTCACATCCCACTCAGGGGGCCTGAGTTCCTTGGGAGGGCAAGACTTTTCGAAGCTTCTCATCAGCATAGAAATCTCCTATGATGAAGAGAAGTCAACACCCTTTAAGGCATAGGAATAGGCCCAGGGCGGTCCTGTAGCCCTTAACACCTGAGACAGAGAGATGCTTCTCTTGGCGAAGGAAGACGAGAAAGTCGGGTACCTGCTGAATAGTAGCCCCGACCAGAGAGAAACCTCTTCTACTGCACAAACCACAGAAGATGGCCTATTTCCCTGATAGACGTCTTCAGAGGATTTCTAAAGGTATCCAGACATCTCTGTTGCTGCTTGGCAAGAAAAGCCTCTTGCTCACAAGAGATGCTCGATAGTCTCCAACTGGGAAGAGATAGGGACTCTATGGACTGGTGAAACCTCTCGATGTCGGGCTGCCACAGAAGATTGTGCCAGGGAGGAATCCCTCTTGGTGCCTCAGATAGCAGAGCTAGCAGGTCTGGATACCATCTGGATACCACCAGGGTCATTCTGAGATTCGCAATAATCATAACCCTGTTGATCACCAGACGAATCAGACAGAACGGAGGAAAAGCATGTGTTGAGGTTGTCCCAAGGGTGCTGACAGGTGTCTTTCGCTGCTGCCCAAGGGTCCAGGATGACCGAGCAGAACACCAGCAACTTCCTGTTGTGCCAGGTTGCAAAAAGGTCTATCAGTGGATTTCCCCACCCACAGGTCAAACAATCTTTCCTCAGCGACTGGGTGTAGGGACCACTCTGTACCTATCACCTGACCCTGGCAACTGAGTTTGTCTGCCACTATGTCCCTCTTACCTGGAATGTACTTGGCAGACAACTCCACTGAGTGTGCTACCGCCCACTTGTACACCTGCACCATCAACTCATGAAGCTGAAGAGACACCAGTCTTGCTGGTTGATGCATGCCACTAATGTGGTATTGTTGCTCATCAGTACCACGGAATGCCCCATCACTTGATCCTGAAATGCTTGCAGAGCCAAGAAGGCTGCCTTGAGTTCTAGGATGTTGATGTGGAGGTGCTTGTCGTTCTGATCCCACACACTGGAAACCAGCAACTCTGCCAGGTGTGTGCCCCATCCTTCCCTCAAAGCGTCCAAGAACAGAAGTGTATTGGGAGGGGGAGTGTGTAAGGGCACTCCTATTACAAGGTTCCTGTTGTCCAGCCACCAGGCTAAGTCCTGTCTCATTTCTCTCAAGAGAGGAATGAGAAGGGACGGAGGGTCCCATGCTTGAGATCAGAACTCCTCCATTCTCCACTGAAGGGAACGAAGATGAAGCCGCCCATGAGGGACCAGCTTCTCCAAGGATGACAGGCGACCAAGAACGACTTGCCACATCCAAACTGGTTGTTCCTGTTAAGACAGGGACAGTTGAGCTGCCTCCCTGAACCTGCTGATACAGGAGTCTGAGGAAAAGACTTGCTACTGTTGTATCTATCAGCATGCCCAGGTACTTTATCCTCTGCTTGGGTATGAGATTGGACTTCTCAAGATTTAGAATAATGCCTAGGCTGCGACAAAACTCGAGAAGGTGATCTCTGTCCTTGAGCAATTTCGAACGAGAGTTCACCAGGACTAACCAATCATTGAGATACCTCAGAAGACACATCCCTGTGAATGGGCCCAAGTCAACACAAAGGTGAACACTTGTGTGAACACCTGGGGAGTGGTTGAGAGCCTGAAACAGAGTGCCCTGAACTGGTACACCATCCGGCCAAGGACAAAGCGGAGGTACTCGAAGGAGGACTGATGGGTGGGTATTTGAAAATACGCATCCTGCAGGTCCACCGAAAGCATGAAGTTGGACTCCCTGATGGCCGTGAGCACTGAACGTGTTGTTTCCGTTTTGAACTGAGTCTGGTGAACAAATCGATTCAGGGGAGAAAGGTCTACAATCGGTCTCCATCCCTCTGGTGCTTTCTCCATGAGAAAGGTCTTGCTGTAAAAACCGGGAGACTGATCTGTCACGACTTCCACAGTGCCTTTCTTCAGCATCACTCTCACTTCATCCCGAAGGGCGAGATCCTTTAGCGAGCTGAAGGCTGAGGTGGAGGTGACTCAAAGGGAAGTAAATAGCCTACCCAAAGAACATTCACTACCCAGGTCTCCGCTCCGTGTCATTGCCATGTTGCCCCGTGGCTCACAGGCACCCCCCCCCTCAAGTAATGGCCGCATGCCTCCTCTCCCTGGCTGGGCAGAGGGGCAAAAGGGATGCCGGTGTACACCCTTCCTGACGGGGCAGCAGAAGGCTGGGTATTCCTACGATGGCCCTTGAATTCTGGGTTTTCTTAGTACCCGGAGAGGAAGTGCCAGCCTGACCTGAAGGTCGGGCTGCAGTAGCATGCGAAGACCCAGAGGTCTTTGCCTCTGTGTGGTGGATGAGGCAGTCGTTATTGTCTGCCCTCTGTCTATCCACTGTGGTGTCCACTTGCTCTTTACTGATTAGAGAAGCAGAACCCAATAACGATCCATTTCTCAAGGTCAGAACCGACTCAGGGCCTACGAACTTGAAAGCTCGAGAAATAACTGCATCTCTTCTCTTGAGCATCAAGTTTGCCCACAGGTTAGCTGTCTGATGGGCTAGATAATTGATTGTCCTACCTCCAGACAGGAATAGTCTCTTAAGGCTAGCTGCTTCTTCGTTGGGGGAAGAGACGACCTTAGCCACGGTGGTTGATCAGTGGTTAAGCCAAGAGACTGCTTGGAATGCTGCCATAGCAGTTGATTCCAGTGTCGCTGACTCCTGATGTGGGAGGGAGATATCCTCAGCATGGAGATGTTCCAATGACAGACCTTGTCCAAGACAAACTTAGGTCCAGGTCAACCTGTGCAGTAGGAACTGACCTTTCTGAGGGCTTGTAGAATTTCTTTTGATGAGGGAGAGGTAGAGGAAGCAGCTTGAATGAAGAACTGGACCAGAGTGAGTTGCCTTGCCCAGAAACAAGAGAATTCACTTGGCCTAGGACCAAATCGCCAAGCTTCGACCAGGGCAGTCCAAACGAAGGTGAAGATTTCTTATGGGTTCCAACAAATACTTCAAGACCTGAAGGATGAATGTCACGGGAAGCCAAGGTCTCTTCCCTGAGATCGTTGTACTGACAAATCAGTCTAACAATCTCCACATAAGACCTCTGTAGTTCAGGGGTTTCTGTGTCCTTGGGGAGAGGTCATATCCATCAAGCTGTCCATCTTTGTATGAGATGTCATCTGACATCATCTGAAGCAGTGTTTGGATGTTCTTGGCGATTCATCATTTTGTTAGGTCTTTGCAAACTTTTGCCACCCCATTTTCCAAAAAGTTGTCCAAAGCCAACAAAGGTAATTCAAGATTTACTGTGGCATGCAGTCATTGAGGATTTCACTGTTCTTCTGGCAGAATGTACCTGAAGCTCCGGTTCCAACTGTAGTTGGTCATGGTCTCAGAATAAAATCTGTCAGAGAGGCAAAGACAGATACCATTGTAATCTCTTCCCTCATTAATTGGTAAGCTATGAGCTTTAGCTGGCCAAGAACAACCTTAGAGAATATGGTTGATAAAGGAACCTGTAATATTTCCATGTTGCTATTGGTTCTTGGACCACTAATGAATCCAACTGCAATCTAAGTGGTGATTAATGGTGATGTAGCAAAGAAACATAAAAGCTTGAATTTTGCATTTCTGGAACTGCTTTCTTATAAATCCTGCATGGAGTGCATTCAAAGCATTCATCAGTAATGGATATACAAGTAAAATCAACAGAAAATTAACTTGAACACTTATTCAGTATTTCAGATGATAATCTGGGAAATCAATATTTCTTCTTCATTACTAATGGAACTCCATTGAAAATATCCATGTTTTTCATATATTAACTAATGCTTTAAGATGTAGGGATTGTCCTTGATAAAAGTTGAGCAGGAAATGTTGGAGAGCATGAATTTATACCACATTGGGCTTTTCAGAACCAATTCTCAAGTGTTAGACCCTTGTTTTGCAAAATTTGCTCTAATAATTAGTGTTGCTAGATAATTAGCAAACTATTGCTGACTCCAAAAACCAAACTCTAGACATGGAACTTTTTTTATTTACACTGATACTGTAAAACAAATCTGAATACTCAGTAAGTCTTATCGGACATTTCACCAGCAGCTGAAGCTGATGTTGCCATCTTTAATTGTTTTTATTTTTGGACACTTACATCAGGATCATGACTAACTTTGGTTTATATGTTAATAGACAGTATAGCAAAATTGTTTCAAAGTTTTATTTATAGAAGTATGATGCTTAGGTGGATATTTTAAAATAGGCAGTCCCCGGTTTACGACAGGTCCAACTTACAACGTTCCGAGGTTACGACGCTTTTCAAATATATTCATCAGAAATTATTTCCCGGTTTATGATGCATGTTCCAGGGTTACGACGCATTGTACGCCGCTCCAATGGAAGAAATATGGCTCCAAAACTGCAGAATGATAAAAATTTGGAGTTTTTTTTTATGGAAAACTCAATAAATATGCAGTTTACATTGTTTTCAATACACCCAAAGCATTAAAAGTAAGGTTTTCTTAGGATTATTGACGATTTTTCGATTTACGACGATTTTCATTATACGGAACCCCCGTCGTAAACTGGGGACTGCCTGTATTAGTGAAATTTTGTTTCATCAGTGCTGCATCAGTAATATGTAGGCCATATTCATTTTACTTCATTTTACAGGTTCATCCATTTTTTGTCTGTCAGACAGGAGGTAGTCTGACCATACATGCACCCTCTGGTTCCTCGATTGTGCCTCAACCAATTACCTCACTTTTTGCAAACCTGAGATGCTATTATCGGCAGATTATTACCATTTCATTTTCCATTTTCCCCATTGATCATTATTTGTCTCAACCATTTTTCCTTTTAGTGCACTCAGTAAGTGATAAAAGAGCAAATGCCATTAACAAGTACTGTCTAGTTTTGAGTTACTTCTTTGGTCTGCTGATTTTATAGGTGAAACTAACTGAGTAATTAACCTTAAGAACACCCTAAGAATTTAGCCCTTTCCTAATATTAGCTTTAGCCCAGTTTGTAATTCAGTTATTTGGGGATAATTCTAAAATTTTTCATAAAATTTTATAATTTTTTTATGATTTTTTTGTAGGTTCAAGTTTTACACTAACTCACTTAGTGTGAGACCTCATTTGCTCTAACCAATTTCTTTTCCTTTTTAAAATTACTTGTTCTGACATGAATGCAAACTTATGCTTTCATATATGGAGTACTCATGCTTGATATGCTTTGGCTGCTACTGAATCATCTTAAAATTCTATTGTTAGGTATTTGGTCGCATGAAACCTGAAACAGCCTGACTCTTTGGCACACACTTTAGGTGTTATCTGTTCAGCGCTGTACCAGTTTCTTAGTGTCTGTAGGGTGAGTGTGCCCCCACGTGTGTTTCGTTATCATCAGGTAGTTGTGTGAATAATTATATTATCCCCTTCAGCATCTTCGTGATACAGTGCGATCTGTTTTTTCTTCTTGGTGTTTTTACCCTTTGTTTGGAGGAGGAGAAAATAGTGTGTCTTCATGCGTAAGAGCACGAATCAAGTGGTGTCCTCCATTGTGTGTAGTGAATGATAATGTGATGATCGAGTGTTCAGGTGCTTTCCTTCCTTGCTTTACGTATGGCCCAGGGTTTTTTGGTCAGACCTAGTGCTTTCCATGTGAGGCCTGGTGTTAGTTTTTATTGGCTTTTTCTGCCTCAGTGTGTTTTGATCTCTGAAAGTACCATGTGGTACCCACACGTTCACATTCTCTTCGACTCTCACAAATGTTGATCCAGGTGCAGAGTTGGAAGGGAATCTTAAACCTGATGTGCAATGCTGTTCTAGCAGGGGAAAACCCTACATTAAGTTTGTCCCCAGTTGCTTTGGACCCCCACTTGGTTTGTCTCATACAGGCACTGAGAATGTTCCTGTGGAGGAAGAAGGCAAGTTCTATCTCCAGGGAGCCCATGCAGAGCCTGTGTCCGTGCCCTTTGTCGTCTCCTCCCCCTCTTCCAGTGACAGCTGCAAAGGATTTTTGTGGGCCCACTGCATCGCAGACAGGAAGGCAAAGAGCAGAAGACGTCTTCCAGAGATTTCAGCAATGCCTGGGCCACAAGACGAAGGTTGACATCACTACAGAAACCTCTGATATAGGGAGAACAATCTTTATCTCATAACGCATGATCTCAAAGGACGAGGAGACCAATGAGAAACTAGCCCCAGCTAGTAAGAAGAGGTCGAGACCAGACTCGGTTGCCCGCTCTGCCCCTATGTCCAAGTACTGTACCAGAGAGTGGAAGATTGACAGTCAGGGGATTGTGCAGTGAGAGACTCAAAGTCAGCAGAGCAACCCTCCTCTTCCAGGACCTCATCAGTAGCAGGCCCTTCCTCATCAACATGGCTCAGGGACATAGACAGGTCTGTTTCCTGAAGGGGAGAAAGATTACCATAGGGTGGTCGAACAGAGAGATGGAGCTGATTGGGTTGCTCTACATCAATAGATCAGCACAGAGGCAGCAACGATGGCACATTAGTGTTCACGAAGTCTTCTATGTTTTAGGCTTGGCCGAGTTCCTTGTTAAGAGGGTTAGGAGGCAGTGAGATCAGTATTCCCTAACTGACTGTTCTTACCGAGGAAATAACTTGGCTTCCTTTAGAGGATGAAAGTATTCCAGTTTTGAGTTATGTGTTTGGGATTGCAGCTGCTCTGCAAGTCTTTACCCAAACCTAGGTACCAGTTGCAGCATGGAAGCACTGGATCGCTATAAAACCTCAGAGATAACATGACTAGCAGTAGTGGCCACAGCAATAATATTGGCCCTGTTATATCAAGTTTGCAAAACTCTCAAAATGCACATCAACTGGAAAATTTCTATGAAGTACTGTTGGTGAAAGCTATGTACCTGAGTACAGTGAATGTTATAGGAGAGGAATTAGTTTACCTGAGGAGGACAGGGTCAGGAAGTTGTCATCCTTGACCCAGCAGTTCCAGCAAATTCCAAACTCTCTGGCCAAGTTGTGATAATTCTTGTTCAGGCATCTTGGGTACAGGGGAAACTTTAGATTGCCATTGCTGAAGCCCCAGATGTCAAGATCATGGTCAGCAACATCTCCCTCTCTCCTCTGAGATAGTGATGTGCATGGAGATGTCTAGTTAAAATTTAGTTGAGATGTACATCTGCTATAACATAAAGGTACAGGATCTTGGACATTATAAGACAAGGGGGTACCATATCATTTTTCTTGATTAAAATCTGTCTCCTAAAGTCTCAAAATATTTATTCAGTATTTGGTAGGGATAATGTTAGATGTGTTAGCTGAAACTCTGTAATTGTGGCATGCCCATGAAATAAGGGTGGTACATGAATTTAAACTTCCATGTCCACTGGCAGTTGAGATCATTGTATGAGCAGAGGCAAACAGTGCAAGGTTTGTCCTAGGAAGGCACAGTGTGTAAGCCAGTGGTCTCAATAAGGGAAATTAAGTTCTGCTACTATGGAAATTAAGTTCTGCTGCCATAGTGGTCTCAGAACTGTCAGATTTGCAATGTTCATTCATCATCAGTAAGGCATGCTGCAAGTAGACTGTTTATGACAAGCTTGAATCACAAGCTTCTGTTGTATTCTTCAGTACAGCTGGACCCAGTAGCCCAGAGGTTAGAAGTGATGTTGCATCCTTAACCCATACATGCTGAGCTAAAATATACATTAAGAACACCACTAGACTGGGCAAACTTTAAGGTTTGCCAGTTTAAAAAAAGAACCACCTCAATGGAAAGCAGATTTGCAAATGCACATGGCATACGTACCTTCCTTGGGAAGTTGAAAATTAATATTTTAAACCCTGTGTGGGGCCTCTTTTCCAAGGCACTTGTAAAAATATGCTAATTTTAGCAAGTTCTTTCTAATAATTTTTTTATTTCATTTTGTAAAACTATAATTACAGCTCACGTAACATCGTAACTGATAACTAGAATCAGCAACAGTCCCTAAGTATGTTTACGGCTAAATATTTATGAGATGTACTGGTTTTGGGAGATGTACAGTAAACCCCCTGTATTCGCGTTCTAATGATTCGCTGACTTACCTATTCACGATTTTCTCTGTGGGACATGTATACAGTACACATTATTCGAGGAAAAGTTGCCCATTTGCAGTATTTTTCACTGAGAAATACTCACTAATTAGTGTATTTTCATATAATTGTCATGACTAAATGCACTTTTTGTGATAAAACTAAAATACTCAGGTACCCAGGTAGTGCTCGAGTTACGATAATTCAATTTTGCAATGGGATAAGCAATTAATACCAATACAACAATATTTATAAAATATTTTTAAATTTCTCATGGGCGCAGGCAGCAGCGTACAATCAGGCGGTGAGAGAGACCAAATTACAATAGACCAACTTCTTTTCCTCCATCTCTTTATCCCGTCTTCTAGTAAAAAAAGTAAAAGAGAATGATAAAAGTATTGTTAGTAACGTTATACTCTTGCGTAATTGCATACAGTACAGCCATAAACAACTGAGCGAGAAACTGTTGTTTTGCTTATAACCGAATCGGATAACAACACCCATTTTGCTTGTATTTCAACCATCGTACGGTAGAAACAATTACCGTAGTTATGTTACAAATGACGTTAAGTAGAAGGACATATATTTTTACATTATACCCTTATTTGGTATGGATAAAAGATCAGCAAGGAAAGAACACATTACTGCTGTTTTTATGTCAATAAACAATAAATATGTAAAGCTCGTATTAAGATGAAATCAGGTGAAAATAGCAAATGGAGTATTGATTTTTTTTTCCACAAAACAAACTTGCCCCCAAACAGCCAACGTCATCTATTAACGAAAAAAATAGCTAAATTAATTTCACAACGAGACGCATTTAATTTTTGACTTGAAAACACTTCGTATAATGAAAAATAACTTTGCCCCATATAAATAAAGTATCTAGAGATTCATTTATGCTAACTAGAAGCAAGAAAAACACTCTGAAGTGAGTTAAATATGTTGAAATAAACATTGCGTAATCGATTTCCAAACCAAAACATATGATCGTAATTTATAATACAAAAGCAATATAAGAATATATACAATATATTATTGGATACAGTGAAGTAAAGCATAACATTTTAAAAGATCCATGGAAAAGATGCATATTCGTTATGTTGATGTTTGTGTAATATGGTATTAATATGTGAATACAGTATAGAGTACAGTATAATGTAGGCTAGGCTAGTGTACAGTATATGTATACGATATACCATAGTGTAGGCTAAGTTAATTCTTGCTTGTTATTCAATTTCTCTTTGTATTGAATTATCATAAGTCACTCAGCATGAACCTCTAGAATTAGCTGATATTAATCATTTCTATACAGTGTGTGTATAGAGTATACTTTATAGTGTAGGCTAGGCTACCATATATGAGGCACCTAACGGCAGTGTGTCTCAATCGCCAAAAACTAAAATTGGAGAAAAACGCAGTCAAAGTTTGGCTACTTTCAGAATGCGATATCTCAGCATTTAAACGAGGTACGACACTGGGGTTTGTTTTAAAATAAAGGTTATTGTGTCTGCTTTCAAACCATCATTGTAAAATAGCCAAGAGTTTAATGCATGCCGAAAGATAAAGCGATGACTGCATTCATCTTGAAATCAATCTTATACTCTGGTACACTGAATCCCTTAAAAACACACACCAATGCCCCTGTAACCCCTCTAGGACCCCCCCCCAAAGATATTATCTTTGTTTTATTTATCATTCTGGATAATTTCCTTGATTATCTTAATCTTACAGGAATAACTAGGTGATTTTGTTCACTTCAAAAGGTAATGCTTTACACAATAAAAAAGCAGCAGAAAGATAATAAGATATTTTAATCAGAACACTCTGAGGCTGATACAGTCGTCTCACCTGCAAAACAATAATAATTGCCGTCAATAATGGCTAAAATACATTTTGATTGGAAAAAACGTAAGCGCCAATTACTTCAGGCGAGAATCGGACGTCATAGTCCAGTAAATCATTATCCACGTCATTCTCATGAGGAGTATCTTGAGGGTGTCTGGAGTAGCAGTGAGGGTATCTTAATCACAAAAAAGCTGGTTGAAGTATGTCATGAAAATCTGGGGGATGAATGGAACCAAATCTTTTCTGCTTACATACGCCTCACCTCTGTTACGTAAGCTTTTGGCTACATTTTGCTTCCAATTAGCAAAGTCCTGGACTCTCTTTCTGCCCCTGGAAGGTCCTGGAACATTGTCATCTACATTCGTGTCGGACATGATGAAGAGGAACCAGTATTATTAATGAATAAAGAACAAAAAGAAGCACATTAAATCCAGAGGCAATCATGGGGAAGGAAGGTACAAGAATGTTTTTCATTGCAGTGATAGCCAGTGGCTCCGCTGATGGCTAGCCTTTCTCATTGGTCGTGTGGGAGGTGTGGCAGGGCGTCTGGACTCATGATTGGTTTATGCACCACGGGCGCTTGCGACTCTCTGCCACCCAGACCAGCCATGTGTAGCATCACTAAGGAAAAGAAGTAATGTTACAAAGCGAGAATTTCCACCTTGTTGTTGCGGGAAATTTGAACTGAAATTTCTTCTCCCGACAGCTAGAGGGTTAGAGGTGACGTTGGTGTGCTTAACTCCAAATCGGCAACGGTGTTGCTTACGACACTCTGCCGTTAGGCGAATCATATGTATACATGGTACTGAATATCCTAGTGTAGGCTAGGCTATATTCGAGATACGTTTTTCCAACAAACGATGGGTTTTTTGGAACCTAACCCCATCGTAAGTACGATAATACCTGTATAAGCATTTTTAGAGTTTTTTTTTTTTTTTGTGTTTGAACTGTCAAAATAAGCAGCTCTAAGTGTTTTTAGAAGTATTTGCAGATTTTAGGTATTCCCTGGGGATAGGGGGGGTGTTGTGGTATGCATCCCCTGCGAATACAGGGCGTTTACTGTAGTACCTTTTAGTAAGTTATAAATGTTCTTTCTAATATTTTTTGGTACTTTACCCTGCAAAATTACAATTCATGTACAGCTGACATACTATCGCAAAGATAAGAACGAAACCAACAGCAATCCCTGAGTTTATTCAAGGGCAAATATATACAGTACAAGATGTACTGGAACGGGGAGATGTAGAACATTCCCCCATGAAATCTCAAGTCACATTAATCTCCCTGTATCCTGATCTGAGGTTTGAGTGTTGCTTAAGTGTTGCCATATAGTCATTTGTAGCTCATTGAAGTGATAGAAACATTTTTGCACAAAATTCATTCAAATATTATGGCAAAATAACATTGATCATATGAACTGAATCAGAGTTTCATATGCAGTTATTGGGGATCAAAAGAGCCCTGCTGTCCATTCAGGGTTAAGATGACATAAATGTTAACAACCTCTCTCTATTCTACCTCATCAGGCAGGTACTGGAGAAGTTCCATGCTTCCAACATGCGGATGACTGATTGCTTCCCCTCAGCCACCGTAGCAGTGGTTTGTGCATCTATTCTTCATTTGATTAGACAGTACCAGGATTCTTCTAACCTGAATTAAGTTCCATGAGCAGCTGCACTCACAGATTCCATCCACAACAACCAAGAAAACTTATGATCATGCTTGGAGGGTACTCAGTAAGGCTTCATAGGCAGAAGTTTTTCTAACACTGATGCAAAAAGTTTCCATCTCCACCATCGAAGGATATAAAGTTTATCCTCTTGCAAGTTTCAGACTTTATGGGCTTAACGTGTCTTCTTTATTGGAGTTGAAGAGGCTTACTTGCACTTTGAAGAAGAGGTTCCTTGTGGGCTGATCAAACCTAGCAAGGATATCTCCGTCATCCTTAAGAGCCTTACAAAATCCCCTTGAGAGCCACTGCAGGAAGCTTCTTTGCAGGACTACACACTGAAAATTATCTGTCTAATAAGGTTCATGTCTTTGAGATGGTCAACAAGACTCACGTTTGCCAATTTATATTTGAGATTTTTTATTAACTAACAGACTTGTATACCTGGGGACTGGCAATGGTGTGGGTCATTTTACCAGTTGGGAAAAGAAGTTGAGAATCACCTTCCACCACTTCTTCATAACTTACCTTCATCTTTCTTTCATGTCACTTTCAAGAGATGGATACTTCCAGGGTTATTGGTTATAGCATCTTGTGATGTTGGCAAATTGACTTCCTTTCCTAATTGGAAGATTTTCACCTGATATGCACCTTGCTTTAACTGCCAGAGATTTTTACCCTAAGCTACTAGAAACTTTTATTCCAGATTCCTTACAATCCTCAACTTCTCTACTGGATCCTGCATGCATATACAAACACTTCGGATCATTCAGAAATCTCAGCCTTCCTCAAATTGCAACTCAGCTGCTTGTATAATTATTGGGGTTTTTGTAAAACAATACTGAACATGTTTTCATTTACAGAGTGTCCTCTTCTTAACCCCATGAATCTTGGTGCTTGACAAACAGTTTATGTAAAAAGTGAGGTTATTGGTTGAGACATACCTGATGATCCGTTGGGCAAATGCATCGTGAGATTCAATAACAAAAGACTGTTGAGCCTGGGAGCATTTGGCAATTGAGTATAGCCAAATATATTGTTAAGTGGGTTCGTATGTAAAACTTGTGTCATAATACATAGTTTGTGTGATGAGTTAATTTATAGTACCCAGATAACTATAATTTTATGTAAAATGTCATTCTGTTTTTACTCACATTTAATGGACTTTTTTCTTTAGGTCAGAGATGATTGTTCGAAATTTATTATTGGCTGGTGGTGGAGCCATTAATGAGTTAACACCTCAAAAACAAACAGTGCTGCATTTGGCTGCAGCTCACGATCATGCACATTTAGCTTCCATCTTCTTGGAAAATGGTGTTCGTTTTGATGCTGTCGACGATAATCTCAACAATGCACTTCATGTAGCAGTAAAAGTAAGATCAAAAGAATTTGTGACTGTTCAAGTGTTATCGATACCTTATCATGCTATTAAATATTTTTGAGAAAATATTTCAAAGTCTGCATTATTTTCAGTTAAATATGATATAACGAATGAAATGTAGTATTTTTTTAAAATCAGAGAGTGTAAGAACTGGAGCAGATGCTTTGGTTAAATAATGTAACGGGTGTAAAAATTACTTGTAAGTTTTATAATACAGTACTGTAGATGGTGATTATGTCATTTGTCTACAAGAACTTTGGTTTCAAATAATTTTCTTATTGTAAAACCTGTAGAAAAAAAGACTGCATCAGAATATAAAAGATACTACCCTGCTTACGAACTTTCAGAAGATAGGAACAGACAGGGTCACAAGTTAAAATTGTGTTCAGAGTGCTCCCCTTGCCACCCATATGTTGAAATTTTGCTCAGGGTACTAATTCTGCTTGTAAGAATTTTTGCAAAGAACAGAAGAAGAAAAACCTGGTTTAACCCCTTCCCTGATTATCCCAAGTATTCATGTGATAAACTACCGTGTATTTTTTTAAAAAAGTTTTTACTAGCAGAATAGGCACCCAGAACAAAATTTGAATGTAAACATCAACAACAAAAATTATGCACTACATTTAAAAAACCAACTTACAAACAAATCAGAATACAAACGGCCATTCGGAATGTAACTTGTTAATAAGTAGGGTAGTGTCTGTGCTCTGGCTGTTTACATTACAGTATTACAACGGTAATTAGGATGAGCATTAAAGTTTTCATTGCTCACACTTCAAAAGAGAGTAGGACATTTCAAGAAACCATTGTATTAAAATCTCAATAATCCTTTATAATCCAAAAGTGTTGGAGGTCTTAAATAGGCTCAGAATATGATAAGTCAGAATTAGTTTTGACCTTGGTGACTTTAGCTGAGGTCAACTGAAGGCCATTAAATTATGGCTTATTTTATATCATCTGCCAATTTTGCCTCATTTTCCATTTTTTTGTAATTTTAGTCTAGATCTACTTGATATGCTGATGCCGTTGTATTGATGGACAAAAGTTATCTACATTATTCCAAGATTTTCTGGTTTGTTTATGCCCCTCACTGCCCTATTTTCAATACACTTTGGGGTCTTCCTTGATGCAATCATTCTTGTATACACCACCACATATTTTTTATGATTTAGCATAAACATTACTCTACATGTTAATTACAAATTATTTCTGGATCTATCAAAGTTTTTATGGTATTTGAAAACTTCAGTCTTTGTTATCTCAGTTATTCATCGTAAAATAACCTTAATTGTGCAAGATGCACCTGGGTGCACAAAGCTAAGAATGGTTCCACTGAGTAAACTTGACTAACTTCCTCTAACTTGATGTTCTTTACAATGTCTTTTTTTTGCACTTATGCTTATGTGATGTGCTTGGAATATTGCATAAGTCATTCTACTCGAGTGTCCCTTTAACACGAAACTTCTGCTTCTGCCATTCAGTCTGTTTAGGTAGCTGCTGGTAAGTTTTTGAGCCCTTTAGACCATCAGATGCCTCATATGCTTTCCTGACCTAGTTAGAGTAGTTCTCAGAATTCTTCTGCGAGAGTCTCATTTTTGCAAATTTCATCTTTGCCATCAGTTACTGCTGCTTCATGTGTGAGACTGTGCAGCTTGGATTCAGTAAGCAATGTTTCTGGAATTACTGTAGTGGCTGTTGTCACTGCCTGCAGCTCTCATGCTGTGGTGCTTATTATCAACTGAGCAGTACTGTATTTGTGGCTTTGAACAGCAGCGGGTTATCCCTCCTCCTTTGTTCTTTTCAATGACTGGATACTTAGATGTCAGGTTTTCTGTGTAGCCTGCCTCCAATCCCTTCTCCACCATGTCTTCATTCATTTAACAAATGATAGATGCCCTCCCAGTTTTCTACTTTAGTGATCTTTTCCTAGAATCCCAGTGAATTTGTAAGTTGGAGCTTGACCTTGGTTCTGCACTACTTTACTAGTACGCCTAATGGAGCTGTGTTTTTTTATATAAGTAACTTACCAAGTAATTACATAGCTCCAATCATGTAATTAATTGGTAATTATATATAAAACTTTATTTTATTATAAAAATGTCATTTTTATATAAGTAACTTACCAAGTAATTACATGATCGGAGCTATGTAATTACTTGGTAAGTTACATGTATAAAAAAACAGGGCTCCATTAGGTCTACTAGTAAAGTATATATAAAACTTATTTTATTATAAAAATGTCATTTTTACCTTTGAAGGCAGTGCTTTGTATCGTCTTTGGCAGCTTTAAAACTGTCAGTAACCTCTATTCCTGTCACAGGTGCCACTTCAGTTACTGGTCTTTGTTTGGCCTCCCGTTACCTTTGGGCTGGTAACCAAACTCACTTTTGACATCTAGAACAGTTTCCCTTATTGCTATTGATGCACTGCACTGCCTTTCATAAGTCAGAAGTTGCACTGTCAGTAACATGTAAGTTCTCTAAGCCTTTCTTTGACAGATGGTGTTCTTTCATCCTTCTACCCTTTGACTCTAACAGCAAGAGAGTTGTTGAAATCAGCCATTGGTAGAAATTGCTTCATCTTGGCTGTTCTTTTATCCTATCTTTGACAGATGGTGTTCTTTCATCCTTCTACTGTTTGCATTTTCCAGCAGGAGAGTCATTGAAATCAGCCAATGGTAGAGAGTCCCTCATCTTAGTCGTGGAGATTATATCTTAGACTTTTGGCTTTGCTCAGGATTAGGGCTTGGGCAACAATGCCCTTTCATCTGCCTTGGCTGTTAAGCCAGCCAATGCTCTTTGCCATCTCCAGGGCAGACGTTGGACATTGCCACAGTCTCTGCTGGGGTTTTTCCTGCACTGCCACTTGAATGCTGTAGTTTTGCCTTTTGATCTACCATCATGGCTAGCCATTTTTCCTTGGGTATAGGGTTATAGCAGCTGTCTCTCTCTTCCTCATATTCATTCAAGAGAAAAATAATGCTAATGGCATTTTTACCTGAATTCATAGCTCTTTAATTTCTTTTTTAAATGTTATGGACAATTAACAGACTATGAACCCAGGAGAGATAAGTAAAAAAAAAAGGGACAATTAATTAAATTTGAGGGAATAGAGAATAAAACTAATACACCTGGACTTAGGAGACATCAGTATTGGGCATCTGTCTTTGGGGGTTGTTCCACTCTGTTGTTTTAGATTAATCAAGCAGTTAGCCAGCAATGGGCTCTTGCTCTAGAGCAGCCCATAAAGTCTTCCACTCCAAACCCATTGTTACTGTGAGAGCCCAAAGTACAGGACCTTTCTGTTGCAAATATGAATCACAAAAGTGCTCATTTTTGACCTGCCTTCACCAATTCCTTGTTTTCTTTTTAATGGACTTCTGGCAGTGGCATTTTCCTTGGACTCGTCTGCATTTTCACCCTCCTAAATAGTGATTCAGGCTATATTGTGATTAGTGGGTTTGTGACAAAATGTAAAATCTTATTTGTTATTAAAACAGCCTTTCCTTATTCCCTGTAGTTATTGCTTTATATCAAAGCAAGCTGCTGAAATCACATGAAAATCAAACAGTTAAAAACTTAGTATTGGCTATAGAATATTCACACAGTTAAAAATAATAGCCTGTCTGTCAAGTGTATCAATGTAAGTACCTTCACATGTTAGTAATATATTCTGTATTTTGTTACTAATTATGCTCATGTTATTAGAAGAGTGAGGAGTGGACTATACTATAATTTGTTCTCTATGATTATTTAATTTGTTACCTCAGTTACACGGATTTATTTGATTGTTTAAATTTCTTCACATTAATAACATTACCATCATTGAGTTATTGATTATAAATGTCAACCAAGACATATGCAGATATTAAATACTAAAGTTAGATTGAAACCTGTACATGTCCCTGGAAAGTGTGGACTTGAATTTTGGCTTTGTATTGTACACTAAGTTATGGACTTGTATATAACAATAATACTGGTGTTGAGAAAATATTATCACAAAATGATGCAGAGTACAGTAATCATTTTAAGATTTCGAAATATTGTGAGGGTTATCTGGAAATATTGATTGAATATTACCCAGGGTTTCCCACAATGTTAAATTAACCCGAGTTAAACGCCTGTTGAACGTTTTAAACGTCGTCAAAAATTGTCTGATAAAAGCTACAACCATGAGTTACAAACGTTGTACTGAAATGAAATTTTTTAAATATTCGCTAAAAAAATAATTATAGGCCTAGTTTGGTGCAAAGATTTCAAATCACATGCCGAAAGGCGGATGCTGGGAGTTCACGGATCCAGGTGTTGTGTTGTTTTAAAAATCACCCATAAATCGAAATATTGCATGAGACGAATTCCCTCCTACTCACACCAGATAGCATAAATGACTGAATATTACTGGAAGTAATATTTTGAGCGCAGAATTGTTTTGCAGAACATTTGGCGAGTGTTAAAGTTGCGAAGGTGCTGCAACAGTTACGTTTGTAGAAAATATTTCAAAACTGACAAAGGCGTCAGAGTTATTTTCTGTTGTAAATGAAATTGCGCACATATATGCCTGTCGGAAGTAAAGCGTGTGAGGCAACGTGTTTAAAGACTGGGATGCTGGAGAAGGACCCAGCAACCAAAAAATTTTAAAATCTCGGTCAACTTTGACTCGAGTTTGTTGAAATGATTGAAAAACTAGAATAAGAGTTTTAGCTTATAATTTCGTTTTTTACCATTCGAGTAACAATCGATCATTTACCTTCATTTTTTAACAAACGGAAAGTCTCAAGCACAATATTTAGAATTTTTGGTGAAATTTTTGAAAAAAAATTTCGACTCCATATAAAACAGTGCAAACATTACGACAACGTGATGAAAGAACTCCGACATGAAAATCCTGTCATTTCTTGCTAGAGACTTCCAATTTTTTGAAGGTAAATGATTGAATATTACTAGAATTAAGAGGTTTATTACAATTACATAAAGTGTTATACATCAAATATATGAAAATATTTCATGATAGAATACAACAAAAAATATGTCATTGTTTTAGCTCTTTACAGTGTTTTAATATTTTACATCAAAATCACTTTATGTAACAAAATTTAAAACATTGTCAACAAAAATTCGACAAAATGACAAAAAACGAAATCCATAAGCCATAATTATTTTTTCAAAAATTCACCATAAATCAATCATTTACCTTCATTTTGCAACAAAAGGAAAGATTGAATATTCTAGCACATTATTTAGATTTTTTTTGAATTTTTTGAAAAAAAAAAATTTCCTTGACCGAAGGTTGAAATTTTTGTAGTCGACGCTCAGCTGAAAATCCTGTCATTTCTTGCGTCAGCTTGCCGTTAATTTTTTACCTCAATTTTTATATTATTCGTTACATAATTTGTTATACATCAAAATACCATCATTGCAATTTTGATTATAAATACAACAAAAACATGTCATATTAAATACTTTAGATTCACATTTTTTAATATTTGGACTTGAAATCACGATAACTTGACAAAATTTTAACATTGTAGGTCAACATTTTGATTTCGAGGGTTATGGCCAAATGATCAGGGAAAAATGTTAAATTCACAGTATGTCCATAATTTTTTATTACATTCGAGTAACAATTTTCATTTACCTTCATTTTGCAACAAACGGCTTAAAGTTTTCTGTAATTATTTAGATTTTTTACTGAATTTTTTGATAAAAAAAATTGTTCCTAGTACAGTATACTTAAATTAATGCCTAGTTCATGTAGTTGAAAAACCTGTCATTTCAGCGTCAGCTTGTCCGTGCAATTTTTTGGGCAGGGGTTTAAAAATTATTCGTTACTTTTATTCAGGTGTAAAAATATACATCAAAATTGGCAATTTGGAATGTGAAAATACAACATAAAATATGTCATTTTTTAGCTCTTCACAGTTTTTGCTTAATAGAGACAAGATTAATTGGAGTCAATAAATTGGATTTGGGGAATAATTTATGTTTTTGACGCCGACATTCGGGATCAATGCATTTGATTCAACCTGAAATGATCGCAAAAACGCATGTGAATGGGATTCTATGGACAATATTGTTTATTACATTCAAGTCAAATCAGTAACAATCAATCATTTACCAATTCATTTTGAAAACAAACAGAAAGTCTCAGAAAGAACAGGAATTATTTAGATGATGTTTTTTTTATTGAGACTCCATTGAAAAAAAATTTTCCTTTGAGGCTTGTATGGGTAAGATGGGTATCGGTGAGGATCCACTGAAAATCCTGAGTCAGGTTTTTGTTCAGCAAATGACTTAGTCATTGCCAGAATTTAATATCAAAATACACAAGACAAGTCACCATTAAAATCATGTTCCTGTTAGTAAAAGAATACCTTTGACATATGTGCATGTTAATTTAACCCTTTATCATCATCTCAGTGTTGCAAAAATACTCAAAAAGTCAGAAGAAGGGAAAACCTGGTGTTGCGGTCCGATATTGATATGCTTAGAAGGGAAGGAGAGGAAAAAGTTTTTTTCAAAAATCACAGTAGGTTTTTGGTGTTTTTTAGGATTAAGAGTTCATTTTTGGCTCATTTTTTTGTCATTGTACCTGAAGTTTAGTATGGATGTCTGAGGAAAACCATCAGAAAGGCAAAAAAAAATATTTGTTTATCATTTTATTATAAATATTTGAGTTTGGAATATAGTTGACTAAGTAAGAAAGATAAAAAAAAACTTGTTAATATAATTGTTGAAATAAAAATTAATTAGGAAAAATGATGATGAGAGTCAAAGGATAGCATTAAAGCAATTAAGCTGAGTTAATTTTTTTGATTGTATTGTACATTAAATTGACCAAAAATTTGAAATCAGAAATAAACAAATTTTAAAACGATCAAAGCAACACAGAGAAAATATTATCAGATATAAAATGATGCATGAATTAGGCTAGAAATAGTTACGGCAATAAAACAGTTAAGAAAAATGTTTTTTCAGAAAATTCACCATAAATCGAAATATTGTGTCTAGAGACTTCCCAGTGAGATTTGTTGGAAAATGAAGTTAAACGAATTGAATATTAGTTAGAATGTAAGAGTTTTAGCTGGAGGGGAATCACTTTGTTTTACCTTTAAAATTTTCAATAGAGTATTGTTGAATAGGTTGACCAGTGGTTGAAATATTCTGGGGGATTATCGTGATTTAGAGGGGGTGGGGTTGCAAAATATTTCAAAAGTTAGGCATTTAATGCAAAGCTAATGAAATGAAAACCTGTTAAGTCCTTTTTTGTTGATTTTGTATTTGATAGTATTTGAAATGGACTATGGGAAAAATTTTCATAAACAAAAGTTTTATGGTTAACAACTAATGTAAAACAATGCAAACATTGATGGGTGTGTTAGTGATTCAACATGAGTCTGGTGTGATTCAAAGAATTTCTGTTGTTTGTGAGAAGGGTTAAAAAGAGAAACGGATGCAGGTATACTCAGGGGAGAAAGTGGAATTTTTTTTATGCTGAAACTCACCATAAATTGAAATATTGTGCTAGAGGCTTCCAGTTTGTTGCAAAATGAAGGTAAATGATTGAATATTACTAGAATGTAAGATTGTTTTAGTTGTAAAATGGCGTTTTTTGACAGTACTTATTTAGATAAGGATGGTTCTTTGACACAGAATTTTGAAAATTTGGCAGCTTATCAATGGAAATGGTTTATATTTGAAAATATTTCTGTGCAACAAAAATCAAAATTTATACAACCATGGTATTTTGTTGTATTTTGTCAGATGTATTGTACATGAAATAAGGTCCTCAGAAGAATATTTTCATATATAAAACTTTATGTAACGGGATGCAGCCAATATAGAATGTTAGTGCAAAAATTGGCTTGGCCATGATAAAATGACGAAAGAATTTATGAAATTTGGTAAAAGAGGTGAGTTACAAAGGAAACATGGTTGAGGACAATGCCAGAAGAAAAAGTTTTTTCAGAAATTCACCATAAATCAGAAATATTGTTCAATGAGACTTCCAATTTGTTGCAGGAAATGATTGATAATACTATGATTGAATATTACTAGAATGTAAGAGTTTTAGCTAGTAGGTGACAATTGCAGCACTCTTTTTGAAAACAGTTTTTGGCAGAATCATTGGCATTGTGTGTGTTGTTCATTTCTGTACTTCATATTCTGCTTGCAAATCTGGCATTGTGTTTACTGTTCATTTCTGTACTTCATCTTTTGCCAACAGACAATTTTACAAAGTTTGGCAAATATTCTGAAAAAATCTACAATAATCGTTTAGCTGGGATATCTTTCTTACATTATTTTGTCATCTGTACCATTATATTTATCTTAAATGGATTTTTATCAATAGATTGCAAAGATTTGGTTTGTTTTTCCAAATTTTAGTATCCGCAACATCCAGGTACAATCAGATGATAAACCAATAGTAGCCATGGTGCTACACTCTGGCAGGCAAACAGGTACTGTAGGTCTGAAACAATCTTGTGAATGATACTTACACAATGATAATGCCTCTCTATCTCATTTTACCCCAGTTTTCCCTTTCTAATGCATCATCCATTAAATAAGAGAAACTTCTTTATTAAGAGATATTTCTTTATTAAGATTTTAACTTTTCACACATTATTTTTTCACTAAACATTAAAAAAAATCCTCTATTTTAGCATGTGTTTTATTGCAGAATAGACAAGTGGACAAGTAAATATGAATAATTTGAAAATATGGTAACTGATTGATAATAGATATTATTATCAGCAGTAATTAATCAAAGTATTTTATTTTCTTTTAATACTTTATAAGAAAAAGGTGAAAAAATGAAAGTAACCTGACACTTGAATGGTCACATGCTTTTAGGGCAAATGCCTCATTTGATAAGAGGTATAGTGCATAAAAGGAATGGTGTAAAAATAAAATAATCTAATTGAGAATTAAATGAATGAAATATGATACAGCGTAAATTAAAACATAAAGCTTTCAATAACATATGTTAGGAAGTCCAGAATAGAAAAGAACATGTATTTGCTTATTTAGGTACAAATATATGTATGAATGCCTTTCAAGATATGACATGAACATGTTTGTATGGATGTCAAGAAAGAGTTTTCTCTACTTTTTGCAGACATTTTGGGTACTTTAGACGTTTGTTGAGTGTGCACGCTCTAAGCTGACTGTTGTGGGCCCCAAAGCTGTTTATCGAAGTTAATGGTTACAAGTTAATTGATTTGAAAATGTTTTCATATTTTATTATGCATAGCAATTTAGGAATAATCAAAGAAAAGCAAAAGAGTGTAGTGATGGTGCTACAGTAAACCCCCTTTATTCGTGGTCTCACTATTCGCGGACTCACATATTCGTGGATTTCTCTGTGGAATGTATCTACCCATTATTTGCGGAAAATTCGCCCATTTGCAGTATTTTTTACTGAGAAATGTTCGCCAATTACTGTATTTTCATATCATTTTCATAACTAAATGCACTTTTTGTGATAAAACTATTAAAATACTCAGGTATAAGCATTTTTAGAGGGTTTTTTGTGTTTTAAACTATCAAAATAGACAGTTCTAAGTATTTTTAGAGGGTTCTAAGTATTTGTGGATTTTAGCTATTCGCGGGGGTGTGCGGTACGTATCCCCCACGAATAAGGGGGGTTTACACTACACCTTTGTGGTGATTCCTGCAGCTTTCAGAGTGCATGGAGTGGAGAGCTGTAAACATTGAAAAGCTGAATACCATAGAATTTAGTGTGTTTAAATTTCATGGTGTAGAAGGAATGAAGGGATTGTGACAGTGTTAAATGCAAGGTAGATGTCATAGCCAATGCCTAAGAACATGGGAATAGGGCAGCCAAATGTTTTTGGTTCACTGCCTACATCAATTTTTTTTCCCTCAAAATAGCTTTCTTTCTTCAAAATTTAAGTGTATGATAAGAATGTGTTTAATGCGCTGTTGAGCCTAATACGCTAGCAAATACCATAGCTATAAAGTACTGTAGTTTAACTATATTACTGAGGTGGTTTTAAATGCTTATAATGCTATCAGTGAAGTTGAAGAGCTAGGAGGCAAAGAAGTATTACGTAATTGTAAATGTGTGAATAATTACTGGATAATTTTTTCTTTTCAGGAGGGTCATTTGGCAGTGGTAAAAGTGCTTCTTATAGAATCAAGAATTAATGCTGGTGCAGTAAATCTTCGTGGACAGAATCCTCTTCATGTCCTAGCAAACTATCCAAAAGACAATGCTGCTGCAATTGCTGAAGTTTTCTTGGAGACTATGCCAGATTACGATCTTAACAAAGTAGATGTTGAGGGCAATTCTCGTAAGTTAATATATTTGCCAGTCCAGTTTCTTGAACGATTTATGCTTACATAAGAGATACAGCATTTCTGCCCAAAATTATTATTAGAATATTTTATGTCCAAACTTCAAATTTGACACACTATTCTTAATGGACACCCTTCCTAGCCCAGTTTCTTTTTGAGGAAAATATGTTAACAACCAATTTTCATGTAAAAGCCCAAATTTCAATTGACAGAAAAATGCAAGTATTGGACACTAACCCTTCAAAGAAATTTTGTCACAATCAGCATTTTTAGTCTACCCTATTAGAAAGGTTTTATGAATATTTATTAGATAGAATCTAATTAATCTTGGTTTTAATAGAAGAATAAACACATCAGGCCATATGAGAGCCATGTTTGATTTACTCAATAATCTGTTTAACTTGTCTTTTTTTTTCATAATAACTAACAAACACTGAAAGTCAAGATTTGGAAACAAATCATTTAAGATATTTTGTCTTAATCTTCATTTTCAGTGTATCCAATAATGGAATGGTTTAATAATAACAACAACAACAACAACAAATAATAATAATAATAATAATAATAATAATAATAATAATAATAATAATAAAATGGATGGAGTTGGGAATAAAAAAATGCACCTTGGTCAACATACAAAAAGGCAAAGTAACAAGGACTGAAGGGATAAAGCTACCAGACGGGAATAGCATCAAACATACATGAGACGGGATACAAATACCTGGGAATAATAGAAGGAGAGGATATAAAACACCAAGAGATGAAGGACACAATCAGGAAAGAATATCTGGAGAGACTTAAGACGATACTCAAGTCAAAACTCAACACCGGAAACATGACGAAAGCCATGAACACATGGGCAGTATCAGTAATCAGATACAGCGCAGGAGTAGTGGAGTGGACGAAGGCTGAACTCTGCAGCATAGACGAGAAAACTAGAAAACACATGACAATATACAAAGCACTACACCCAAGAGCAAATACAGACAGACTACTGTATACATAACACAAAAGGAAGGGAAGAGAAGGCTACTAAGCATAGAGGATTGCATCAATATCAAGAGCAGAGCACTGGGGCAATATCTGAAAACCAGTGAAGACGAGTGGCTAAGGAATGCATGGGAAGAAGGACTGATAAAAGAGATAAAGACCCAGAAATATACAGAGACAGGAGGATGAAAAACAGAACAGAGGAATGGCACAACAAACCAATGCACAGACAGTACATGAGACAGACAAAAGAACTGGCCAGCGATGAAACATGGCAGTGGCTACAGAGGGGAGAACTCAAGAAGGAAACAGAAGGAATGCTAACAGCAGCACAAGATCAGGCCCTAAGAACCAGATATGTCCAAAGAACAATAGATGGAAATAACATCTCACCCATATGCAGGAAGTGCAATATGAAAGACAAGACCATAAACCACATAGCAAGTGAATGTCCGGCGCTTGCACAGAGCCAGTACAAAAAGAGGCATGATTCAGTAGCAAAAGCCCTCCACTGGAGCCTGTGCAAGAAACATCAGCTAGCTTGCAGTAATAAGTGGTACGAACACCAACCTGATAGAGTGATAGGAAGCAACCAGGCAAAGATCCTCTGGGACTAAGGTATCAGAACAATAAGGGTGATGCATGCTAATAGACCAGACATGACGTTGATTGACAAAATCAAGAAGAAAGTATCACTCATTGATGTTGCAATACCATGGGACACCAGATTAGATGAGAAAGAAAGAAAAAATTGATAAGTACCAAGACCTGAAAATCGAAATAAGAAGGAAATGGAATATGCTAGTGGAAATTGTACCCATAATCATAGGAACACTAAGCATGATCCCTGAAAAGGAATCTGGAAATAGGATGACTGATAGACCCCCCCTCAAAAAAAAAAAAAAAAAAAAATAAATAAATAAATAATAATAATAATAAATTAAGAAAAAATAAGAAAGTTAGGTTCTCAGTGAAAGTGCATGAATTTGTTTCTACATAAAGTTTATGGTTTCCATACAGTGGCTGTCTTAATATTTACAAGAATTCATTTTTTAACAGCATTGTTACTGGCTTACATGAGGGGAGCAGGACAACTGTGTCGTGTATTGGTTCGCTCTGGAGCTTGTCTTGGTACTACAAATAAGCATGGAGTCAACATTTTCAATTATCAGGTAAGCATATTTTGTTTTTTGTGGGGTTACTGATAAAAAGCTCTTAGTTTAATGTGTGATGTTTACTAATCTGAAATACTGTATTATCTTTATTGTACTGTAGTGGCTCATAATTTAGCATTTTTAACCCTTGAAGTGCCTTTATATTTTCTGGTGTCTGTTAGTATGGATCTTTTTCATCACCTCACATAAAAATTATTTTTTATTGTTTAAAGAAATATGTTTCTGCTTCTCCTTCCTTGCATTCGACTGTTAATGTTATCAGCACTCTTCTTGAAGTTTACGCTATCATTGTCAAAATAGATTTAAGTTCTGTAAAAGTTATTTGCTGGCTGTTTTTGTTACATGTATTAGTTTTTATATTCTTACATTTCTTTTAGATTGTGATAACAGATAGTGAATTTTGGAAGGAAAAAGATTAACATTTTGTAATTTATTAACAAATTTCTAAAATTAAAAAACCTAGGTTATTTTAAAAGAATCTTTAGATCTGATATGAAAGAAAGTTACCTTGAAAATTGAGAATTCATTTAGATGACTTAACTTATTATCACACCAAATACAGTATCACAATCACAATTTACTAACGTAATTACTGTACAACCCTTGTAATTTACACCAAATAAGGGATTTTGACAAAGGAAAAATCTATTTCTGAGGAAGGTCCCGTGTCACCCGGTGAAATTCCATTACAGCCGCAATTTCTAGGTATAACAATGCTAGATATACCAGAGAAAAAGAGCTTTCAGGAAAGCTGGGGTTACTACCCCCAGTCGATCGTCTTTTAGAAGACGTCGGTATAATAAAGGGTGAGTGAAAAACCACTACCATGGAAATATACTGAAAGATCTCTCCTTATCAAAACCCCGAAAAGAGCGGTGAGCCGTTACAGCTCCCACACTCAACACCCGCCAGGACGGCGACACCAGCGCCACCTACTTCATTCCATGCTAGCACTAACCCCAGACTTGGCATGCGCAATTAGGGTGGGGAGTACTAGACTAGACAGGGAGGGTCACCGGGTGACACGGGACCTTCCTCAGAAATAGATTTTTCCTTTGTCAAAATCCCTTTTCTGAGTCCAGTCCCGTGTCAGCCGGTGAAATAGTGATAGAGAATCATGCCAAGACTGCTACTACTGGAAAAAAGGAGGGTAACCTGAAGAAAAGGCAAAATTGTAACCAAAATAATTTTTAATTAAGGAATCTCTTCCATGAAGCAAGAATACTTAAAAGTAAGGTAACTTAATTTTAAGGCACATTAATAAACTTAGCACTACAAAACAATGGAGGTCCCCGGTCTGATGGGGAAAAAACCTCAAAATCTTAAAATTACTTAAAAGTAGTGAAACATGAAATGTGCACAGAACAAGAAAAACAACCTTAAAACTATATATGTAAACTTAGGCTTAAACACGTAAGAGACAAAATCAATGAATATAACATACACAATTATCTGGGGTAACGTGGAGCCAACCAAAAACTGTCCAGTACCCCACAAAGAGAAACAATTATGGCTAGTCAGATTACAGTTTTCCATCATCAAATACAAATATCAATATGAAGAGCTAGGCAGTGAGGCATAAACAACCAGGAGAATAAGCAGAGAAGCAAATGAGGCAGGCGGGGGGGGGAAAAGGAAAGGATATAATTATTTAAGGTGGGGAGATGACACTTCCCACTGCTACAGTAGAATATTTCAGGGCTTCGAGTGATTTTAAATAGTGGCGTTTAAACACCAGAGGTGATTTCCAACCCGTATATTTTGATAACTCTGAAAAGTCCATATTATGAAAATAATTAATGGAAGTAGCAACTGCTCGAATATCATGAACTTTAGGAACTGAGTCTGGGTTGGCTTGTTTAATGAAATACAGAACTTGTTGCCTTATAGCATTTAGAGAAAGAGTACCACCTTTCTCCCTGATAAAAAGAGGACCCGACTTACTCTGTGGAGTTCTTGAGAGGTAAGATTTAAGTGTATGGACTGGACATAAAGATTGATCTTGAGGAAGGGGCACCACCTTCCAAGGAGACCACCTGTCCTGTGGGTCTTCGTTCTTAGCTAAAAATCTAGGGTCAGGGGAGAGGAGGACTTCTCCGGATGGGAGGAAGTTAACAAAATTATCACCTCTAGTGAGAGCTGACAGCTCTGAAATTCTAGCACCTGAAGCCAAACTAAGTAAAAATAAGGTTTTCCTTAACAGATCCTGATAAGAGCAATGAAAGTTATCCAACTCTGATGCTAACTTAAGGACGTCATTGAGAAACCAAGTAACAGACTGTGGGCGTGATACTGGTCTCAGACGAGCGCATGCTCTGGGGATGGATGAAAAATAGGAATCTGTAAGGTCGATTTTAAAGCCGTAAAGAAATACTTTCTTCAATGCCGACTTGACTGTGGTAATAGTGGCGGGAGCCAGACCTTTCTCAAACAGTGACCTAAAGAAGGAAACTCCTAAATTAGTCTGTCATAATTTTGGCTTCAGATGCTTTCAGGAAGGAGGCTAATTTTTTGACTGCTGAGTCATATTGTTTAATAGTAGAATCTCTTTTATCTGATTCTAAAAACAGAGTATTGACAGGGTCAATGTTTGCTCCTTTTGGGCTGCGAACTTTATAAAGTCCATAAAGCTAGGGCATCTTGAATCCTTGAGGAAGCTGACACAGTCTTGGTTTGTACTGTCTGAGGTCAGAATGGGCTTGGGAATCCAAGACTCCGTAATCCCAGTTCCTGAAGGAGAGGGAACCAACTGCTCTTCGGCCAATAGGGGCTACTAGAGCTGGTTGACCTTTGAATGTCCTGAGTTTGTGTAAAACTTTCAGCAGTAAATTTATTGGGGGAACAGATAAATCCTCTCCCAATTGTTCCAATCTACTGTCATTGCGTCTGTGGCGAACGCCTGAGGGTCCAGGTTGGGGCTACATAACAGGGAGCTTGAAGTTGCTCTCCGTTGCCGAACAGATCCACTTGGAGGCCCGGAACCCGCGGCAAATCCATTTGAAAGATTCGCATCCAGGGACCACTCCGTCTCCAACGGGGTAGTCCTGGACAGGGAATCGCCACCACGTTCGGACACCTGCTAGGTGGGTGGCTGACAGGTGCCAACCGTGCTTGTTCGCCAGGAGAAGATAGCAACCATCACTTGGTTTACTCGACCTGATTTGGAGCCGCCCCTGTTGATGCAATGAACTACCACTGCGCTGTCTAACACCAATCTGATATGAATCCGATTGGGAGGGCGGATTTTCTTCAGAGTTAGAAAGACCGCCATGGCTTCCAGGGTGTTTATATGGAACTGCTGAAACATTGTGGACCACGTTCCCTGTACTTTCTGTTTTGGTGAATATCCCCCAGCCGCTTAGAGAAGCGTCTGTGTGGATAACTAGTGCCGGAGGGGGAAACTGAAGTGGAACTGTTTTGGACAGGCCCTTGACTGTGGTCCAAGGCCGCAGCCTTGTCTTTAAGATCCGAGGGATAGAGGAGACCCTGTCCCTGAGCTTGGTGTTTGCTCGACTCGCCACACTCTGTTTATGTCTTTTAATTTGGCTTTCAAGAGCAGGTCTGTTACTGAAGCAAATTGAGAGACCCAGGACCCTTTCCTGGGACCGACGGGATGCTGACTGATTTTTGAGAAACCTCTTGGTGAGAGATGCTATCTCTTTCCTCTTGGAAGGAACGAGAGATAACGTGTGGGAGGACAGGTCCCACTGAAGACCCAGCCACTGAAACCGAGACTCCGAGTCAGGCGGGACTTCTCCCTGTTCAGCTGAAAACCCAATGACTCTAGGAAATTGGTGACTATGGACGTGGCTTCCTGACACTCCGGAACAGTTGGAGCCCAAATTATCCAGTCGTCCAGGTACGCTGCTAGGGAGATTCCTTGGGACCGGAGCTGCTGTACTACCGTATCCGCCAGCTTGGTGAATATCCTGGGTGCAATGTTCAGACCCGAAGGGCATGACCCTGAAGGAGTAGGCTTGATTCCCGAGTCTGAAACCGAGGAACTGAGAGAAGTTCCGCGCAACTGGGACGTGATAATAAGCATCTGAAAGATCGATAGAGGTGGTGACGGCTCCACGCGGAAGTAGAGTCCGAACCTGAGCTACCGTAAGCATGCTGAAACTTGTCGCATTTTATGTAGAGATTTAGACGCGACAGATCCAGGATCACTCTTTGCTGATCGGAGTCTTTTTGGGAACAGTGAATAGCCTGCCTTGAAACTTTAGGTGCCTTGCTTTCTTTATTGCTCGTTTGTTGAGCAATTCTTTTACATAATCCTGTAGGATTGATGTGGGTGGCTGGTAAAATCTGTTTGGAGGGGAGGATTCTTGATCCAGCTCCACCCTAGTCCCTTGGACACAATGCTGTGTGCCCAAGGGCTGAAGGTCCATTGGTCCCTGAACCAATACAGGCGACCGCCTACCTGTGTTTTCTCAGTGGGAGGGAGCGGGTTTGTTCCCTCTACCACGTCCCTCTCCCCTTGGGGTGGTGTTAGACTTTCCTCTGTAGGGGCTTGCCCTTCCTCCCCTTGCCACCCTATTGAGGCCGTGAAAAATCCACGGCCTTCATATGTAGGGTTGTATGCTGGTGAGGATACATAGGAGGGCGCAGCTGGTTGGACCAACACGTACTGTTGGGGTTGGGACTTAGAGGTAGATGGCTGGGCCACTGCCGAGACCGGGACGGCTTGGAACCATCGCCTGATGAGGCCTCTTATGTCTCCTGAACCTTTTCCCTCCCCTCGCCTGGGGGCCGGCCGATTCTGGGGTCTTGCGCTTATAAGTGGGAATTCCCCACCCCAGCGAGCGAAGACTCTGATTGGCCCGTGTAGCTTCAGACATGACGGATGTAACTCTCCTTCAGGGAAGAGGTTAGGTCCCCAGATTGAACTTTTAATGAGCTTGTTAGGCTGTGGCGGATTAGAAGCATCAGCAAAAATAAATTTTCTACATTCCAGCCTCAGCCATAACAAACTCATGCAAGTCTAACTGGAAGGTCGCCAGGAAAGACTTAGCTAGACCTGGAAAAAGGGTTCGTCCGAGCCGGAGACGGCAGTAGCCTCAGTAAGACAGCCGGAGCTCATGGACCGGGCTAACTTAGTCCGGGTCTCAAACTCCGCCTTTAATAATGATTCTGGCAGCTTAGGGAGTTGCTCGCTAAACTGCTGAAGCGCAAAGAGGGTCCAACTTGCCAACAGTGAAAGTGGACGGGCGCCCACCCAGAACTCGTTACTTCCTGGGAATACCAGGAAGTAGACCCTGTTTCTTAATTGAGGAAAGGGATTCCCATCGAGGCATGCTCGGGTCGTAGCCAGAGCAATTTTGTCCATGCAAGGAGTGGAAGATCTTCACCCAGGGTGAACATCGTGAAATTGCCCTTGAAAGGGGTTAATTTTGTGTTCACTGCCTGCCACTCCATCAGAGTGCGCAGGAGAGCCGACTGGGCTTGGTCTCTAGGGATGATGACAGTCTCCCTAGGTACCTTGTCTGACCGAATCCAGGCTTCTTCTGTAAGCCTCACGAAGCCAGGATAAGGGGGCAAGAGATCGGGAAGAACTCCAACTCCTCCAACCGCCTCGTGCCCAGACCGTCTAAGAGTAAGTTTGCCATCATGTTGATGGCCCGAGAGCTGAACCGCCAAGGGTTTCCGACATCAAACGCGGAGGTCCGCAGTGTCGGGGAATAGAGTACTGCGGTTCTGCTTTAGGTTGGCGAGCCAAACCTGCCAGTACACTGTCATAGGTGGCAAACTTTTCTGAGATTTTTCAAATCTAGAATCTAGGTCCTCCATGAATTGCTTGTACAGTTCAGTGGCAAGGGCTTCTGCGTCAAAAGAGGCTGGCGAGGAGGGCTTGGTTTGCAGCCCTCTTACTCGCGCCCTTGCCTGGAGGAGCCAGATTTACTCCTCGGAGGCTACAGGTCCTGGGACCTTAGCCTTCGACGGGGAAGGGGTGCCTTCTTGGAAGTCGAGGACTTATAGCCCTTTCGCCTTCCATGAAGTCTTCAACTTGGGGATAGCAGACGGAGCTCTATCACCCAAAGAGGAAGACTTCACAAAACCTGCAAAAGATGATACAGATGAAGCAGGGGATTTAAACAAAGAGGGGCCCGCCCCAACATCCTCACTTACCTCCCCACTTACCACCTGGTCCTGCTCCGTATTCATAGGTTCCAAGTCGAGATTTAGGCCGGCAACATCCTCCGAGACCTCGGCGTAGATGATGTCCACTTGAGGTGGCTGGGTCGCATCACGGATCTGCTGAATAATAGGGGTGGCAAGTTCTTCTGGTACTGCGCTGCCACCCGTGCGCGGGGTAAAGCAGGTCCTCAACCTGGCGCCGAGGACGAGGGCTTCCCGGACGGAATATTCCTGCCAAACCCAGCCACCCAGGCCCGGAGGGATTCCAAGGCAGACTTCTTGGAAGTTTCATCCGCCTGCAAGGAAAACCTGCAATTAGTCAGGAATGCAAAGACCGACGGAGAAACATAAACAACGTAACAATATGAGGAGCATGGACCGGAGGAAAGAAGACTTTCACTTACCGACTCATCCTGGATGGTTGAGGAGAGAGCAAAGCAAACCTCACAGCCATCGGGTGCCAAACAACCAGGTCATCTAGCCGGACCGCACAACCAGCGTGGGTCCGGCACACTAATTGCCCGTAGGGTTGTTGAAGGAGGCGGTACACCCGGCTCCTCACAACGAACAGTCTGTAAAGGTAACAGTACATGAACCTCACACTCTAAGCAAAATAAAGCCGGCAAGGCCGGGAAACTCAACTACAACCGGAATACTCCGGTGAGAAGAACTACCAAATTAAACTGGGCCAATAAGCTTTAAATGCACAGAGTGGAAGTTTAGGATTCATACTCGGAGGACTCGGGAATGAAGGAACGAGAAACCAGAAACCAACCATAAGGGCTGCCAGAAAATTAACGGCGGAGCCCCAGGTGTGGGACCGGAATCACGTATATGGTAGAACAAAAATAATAATAATAATAACAGTAAACAAAACTAACAATGATGGTAACCCTCAAGAGACCGGAGGAGTCTGTATGCTAGCGTGACATAGAATCATCCCACATCTATCTCCCCGCCGGAGAAACAAATGGGTAAAGGATCAATGTTCATAACATACGGGGCCACACCTAAACCCTAACTTTTGCAGCTCGATGGGGAGACGAGAGGTGAGACAGGATTCGAACACGCTCGAGCAACCAAACCACCCACCCTACCACAGCGGCTGGGGACGATATGGGAGGAGCGAATCCTCTACCAATAGGAGAAGTCCCTGACTCGGAGAAAACGCCATCTAGCGTCACCCGCACGAGTCGCAAGGCTGGGGAGGAGGGGTGGGGGTAGTGGAGAGGAGTAGGCTACCGGAAGGGGAGAGGAGACAAGGAGAACATGACACCCGCTCAACTGCAACCTTCCCTCCCAATGAACTTGGAAGGGAAGCCTACTCCAGGGAGCTACACAGCCCAAAGCCCAACTTCTCCTAGGCGTAGCCTAATAAAAACCTAACCTAATATAGGTTAGGAAGGAGAGGGGTGAAAAAGGAGAGGAGGAACCAACAGGGAGAGAAATTTTGTGCCGAGAGCCAACAGGGAACGAGTAGGGGATAAGGTAGGCGACTAGCCTAGAGGAACACATCCAGAGAACTCGATTCTCCAAATTGGGGGAAGAGGACTAAGGGGCTCACTCTGACCCTAAAACGAACCCTGAGGAAACAGCAACAAAACTCCCTCAACCTGATCTCCGCACCCAGGGCAAGGGATGGAGCCCACACTACCACCATCATACAAAAAAAAAAAAACAATCAAAATAAAATTACGTTCAACAGGAAGTGTAGCCTACCTCGGGTAATTTCAAAATATTTTATAAGGTTCATCAGAGGCAGAGGTACACAACCAAAAACAAAAACAAATAAAACTAAAAACATTAAACTTAAAATAAGAGCACCATCTTCAAGAATAACATAATAGCCTATGAGACTAAATGAAAAAGAACCCAACCTGGTGGGGTACAGGATGGAGCAACTCCTAAGAGAGGCCGACAGGCCAAAATGCAAAACAAAACTAAAATTGGAGGGGGAGCCTTTGCACGGAACCACCAGGAAGGAATTCAAGGGCTAAAATCTAAATATATATAGCGACTGGGAGAAAACTCCGACCGAAAGAACAGAAGGAGTCGCCTCGCGGTCGACATGGCTGATAGGGGATGCCGTGGCGTCATAAGAAGATCCCAATATTTATGAAAATACGAGACCAAAACAGCCATAATTAGATCAAAACCCCACAAGAAGATGGTACTTAACTTAGAGATGGAAAAGGTGCTCAAGCCATCGTAGATGAAGAAAAAATAATCCAAAATAGGGACGAGCACACAAAAAAGCGAACGATTATCACGTGCTAGAAAATGGAATGAAGTAGGTGGCGCTGGTGTCGCCGCCCTGGCGGGTGTTGAGTGTGGAGCTGTAACGGCTCACTGCTCTCTTTACGGGGTTTTGATAAGGAGAGATCTTTCGAGTATATTTCCGTGGTAGTGGTTTTTCACTCACCCTTTATTATACCGGCGTCTTCTAAAAGACGATCGACTGGGGTAGTAACCCCAGCTTTCCTGAAAGCTCTTTTTCTCTGGTATATCTAGCATTGTTATACCTAGAAATTCGTGCTGTAATGGAATTTCACCGGCTGACACGGGACTGGACTCAGAAATTAAAACATTGTTATTTTCTTAAAAACATCCAGCTGATTATATCCCCCATAACACTTGAACCAAGTCTAAAATATTAGAACAATAACACTGTGATTAAGTAAGTATGGCTTACATTTTAAGAGAAATATTTCTGCTTGGCTCTAGTAGAGCTCGCACTCTTTTCTTGTGTCCTTTTGTTCTGATTCTGTGACAGTGGTCTGGTTTAATTACTTAACCCCTTGAGGATGGTGGGGGGATCAAAATCTGTCTATGCCAGAAGATTCACCCTTCATTGATTGAACGAAAATTTTTACGAATGGTTTTCTTTGGCTGCTGTAATAATGAAGTTGGTGTCATTGTAAAGCTAAAGAGTTGACCTTTATCATGGTATATTAAAAAATGCGCCCCCAAAAAATCAATATCACGCAGTAAAATTAGCCATACTAAAAATATTGTTGCTTTTAAAAAAGCACATTAAATTGGAGAAATAGATATCCAATTTTTTTAACAGCGTAAAAGTATAAGAAATTGCCTTTCCACTGATATGAAATCCATTATTATTTTAACCCCATATGATACCACAAAGTGCATTAAATAAAATATAAAATATATGGTACAGTATATACAGTATACTAGAGTGGCAGAATAACAGTTGTCACTTTTTTTTTAAATTTGCCATAAATTAGATTATATACCATCCTCCTCAACAGCAACAGGCCTCCGTATGTGCCATATTCAGATTTTGTTGTTTTGATGCTTTTTGTGATTTATAGCAAAGTTTTTGAAAAATATCTTTCAATGACAACTATAGTCATCATCAGAATCTCGGAAGTTGAAAAATGGAAGACAGCTCTAACAGTCATCAGCATCTCAAAGGGTTAATGATGATAATAATAATAATAATAATAATAATAATAATAATAATAATAATAATAATAATAATAATAACCTTGCAAAAAGAGGGGGTGTGGGTGGAGGTGAGAGATTTACTCAAAAACCTTTTCACATTATTTAGACCTTCAAAATTTATTACAGTTATTCTAGATTAAACTTTATTAAAAATACTTCATACTGTATAAATAAAATCTGAACTCGTGTAACTGAAACCCCATTTTTTAATTTACATAAGCAGTTAACGAAGCATAGGCTTATACTCATTAAACCACACCTAAAGGGCATAATGCTGCACAAGCGCTAAGTTACAGCATTCCTCCCTGGTGTTACTTAGTGAGTCTCCTTTCAGAGCTTGAGTTGCAGTGCAGAATATCTCTTGTCACCTATCATAAAAACCAGTGCACTTGCTAAAATACTCAGAGCAGTCACTTGAAGGAGAGTCACATGTAAAGTGGAGTTATAATAAATTCAATCCCTAGTCATAATAAAAACCCAAACAAAAATCTTCACATACAAAGGCACTTTTCATATTTCAAGGTCTTCAGATAGATGAGTTTTGTGTGGTTCTACCAGTTGCCACCATGACTACAACCTGTTACCAGCAATACAGAATCTTGCATGAAGCCGTTCAACATGGAATTTAATTAAATATATGTATATGTAGAATTCAAATGAAAGCAGAATGGATAGTAACTTCATGTTAGTAGATGGATACAGATGTCAGATTCTTATCTACATGCTTATAGGCAAAATGAAAATAATTAGGTACTTGTGTTAAATATCAGTAAGGTTTGTGTGGCCAGCAACACACTATTTTAGGATTTAAGGTCTGGGATTTTCAGTTTCACAGGCTGGTGCCATTAAACCTGTAAATTTCAAGGGACAACTTTAGTACATTCCCATTCCAGTGTTTATTATACTGCCAAATACTTTATCATATTTTTGGCCCTATATCCTTTCCTTTGTCAGGTTTTCATATACAGAAATTTGTTCAGTTCATCAGAGAGTGCTCCAGATTTTTTTTTTTTATAAATCACTCGCTACAGTATTTCTAATAGGTCCCTGGGATTTTCCATTATTCATCTTCCCCAGGGCCTTTTTAATCTTGTCAGATTTTATATTCTCCAAAGGTCTCTATCATTCCGTTCCTCATTTCATATTCATTCTCTCCGTTCAGGTGAAAACTACTTCCAATATTCTATTACTGCACGCCTCTCCTTAGCTTTACTTTTTCAGTTTTATGGTTTATACAGCTTGCTCCATACGCATCTTTTTTCACCTTTCCTCAGCCACTTGCCTATGTTGAATTTTTTTCTTCTATTTTAGGAATATCGTATAATAAAGAGGAACTAATCCTGTAAAAATGCCTTGGGGTACTTTGAGACCTCATGCTTGGCAATATGGAATGTCTTCATATTCCTAAGAATGCCAATAAGGCTTAAGAAATTACTTCAGTATTTGTTATGAACTGATAATGCTATTGATACAATACATTCCATGTGCAAAACCATTTGAAAAGAAGGATTAGAAGGATTCATTTGACATGAAAAGGGGTAGAAACAGTAGAAAGCAAAGAAAAATGTTTTGCCATTATGTATTTGTGATTTTGCCTGTACTGTATCTGTGAATTGATAAACTAGAATAAAAGTTGTCTTTTTACAGGTACCAACTAAAACCTTGCTATTTAGACTGCTTGATGTGTTATCTGCTGAACCTCCATGGAGTGAAGGTGAACTCTGCATGGAATGTGGTACCAAATTTGGAATTGCAACACGAAAGCATCATTGTAGACACTGTGGACGGTTGTTGTGCAGTCGCTGTTCAGATAAAGATGTGCCTATCATAAAAGTTCTCTTTAAATAAACCAGTTCGAGTTTGCCAGACATGCTACGATGTCCTTACTTTGGGACCTGCAGCAGTTTCTTAATGTCCAACATCTCTTAGTGTGAGTAATATGTTCATGTTTTTTATGCAATTTTCTATGCAGTTTATGATTACTGTACAGTAGTAAATAAGGGAGAAGGGATTTCATATGGTTGCAAATTTTGTCATTTTTTGACATTAAAGGTTCACATACCTCATACCCTTTCAAACATGTAATTATATCATAGTAAAATTTAAAATTAAAATAAATTATAACTTTAAGTTATTAGACTCATTAAATATGGTCAAAATAAACATTTATCTGAGCTTTTGTAACACTGTTAACTAAAAAAATCTGCTGTTTAGAATGCAGTATATGAATTTATACTAATTATATATACCAAAGTAAGTAACATATTTTTAATTTTTAAGATATGAAACTATGATTACGAAGGGAAGAGTGAAAGGATATTTAGGCGAGGTTGTAAAATCCCTTCATTTTAATGGTCTGTCCCAAATTATCTGTGATGTACATGGGTTAATAGCTGCATTAGCAGAGAGTAACTCAGTTTTCTGTGACTAGTTATGAAAGCATGCTTTGTTGTGTGCAAACATCTTCATGGAAATACATATCTGTTTACTCATAAGTGCATGGTTAGCCAGATTTCATTATTAAGAGGAAGTTAAGGGCTTCAGACACATTCTTTGTTCAATAGTGAAACTACACTGCCATTGAAGTGAATGCTGATGCCTTCATTTGTAACCTTCCCTGTAAATCAGTCAACATGCCAGCAATATACATACACAATTTTTAAAAATGAATACTGTAATAATTATGTAAAGCAAATTTAAGTTTTGACTTTCTTGTTTAGGAACTTGCTTTGCCAGTGAAGCATTATTGCTTTATTTTTTAACTATGTATCTAATTTAATGCAGTATTAAAACCATGTTTTTCTGTCCTTACATTGCCATCTTTTGGTGTCCTTGTTTAATGAGCAGATATATTATATTTTGCAAAGTTTGTTAGCTCATTTTGCGTAAGAAAAAATTTTGGTACCTATTTCTGAAAGAATAAAGGTAAAAATGTAATTGCTGTTTGTTGTAGTTAGTATTTGGGCTCATTTCACTGATTTGAAATATAAAATAGTGGGGTGAGATCTTTAACATCTCCCAAGACACCATTTTTACTCTTACTCCCATCTCCTAATCTTGCATACAGCTTTGTAATATCATATTACATCATTTTAGTTTTTAGTGCTTTGGTTTGACAGATTTATTTTGAAATTTTTTTTTAAAAAGATACTGTTATTGACAGCAGGGCAGCGGATGTTTGAGCTATACAGTATTTAATTTCAGAAAACTTGGATGAGGCTGGTTAGAAATACATTTAAAGAGGAGTTTATTCATATTCGGCAAAAATTGTGTTCTCTCAGCTTAGTATTGCAGATTTTTACATTTGTCCAGTGAAATTTTTGAAGACTGTTCATGAACAAAATGATGAATGCATATGGATTGGTCATGAAATTTGTTAAAAGTAACTTTATGAACATATTTTAGCCCCTGTTGTATAAAAATATTGTAAAAATACTATTTAAGCCATCTTTTATGCACTTCGGTTTTGATTTGAAAGTCTGGTTAAAATATGGCCTGGATAGATATCACTGAATCAGCTTAGACTAAAAAGATTAACAAAATAACTTTTTGTGTACCATACCACTGGTTATCACTGTCAGTGAGAAAGCAAGGCTTCAGAGGGGAAAAAGCGATATTTCAGGAATTGAAGATTCCCTTCTGACAAAACCAACTTATTTTCAGTGAAATCTACGTATTGTGTAGAAGTCAGTAGTTGATCAATTTTATTCCTGCAAGATATACAAGGAGTTTTGTGATACATTTTTAACCAGGCCTTGCAACAGATTGTGACAGTCATGCAAGGGACTTGGAAGGGTATTTTTTGTCTAGGTCTCAATTTCAACCATCATAAAAGTGGTTGATTTTATTCAAAGATCTGAATTATATCGTAGAGATGTCCTACAACATATGCAGCATATTAATTTGCATTTGCGCTTAAAAATAGTTTGTTACTGAATGAATGGTAATGGTATTATTCAACAATATAAGGGTTTCAGTTGATAATGAATTTCATACTAAGCTGTTTATCATTTTATTCAATAACAAAGCTAAAATCAAACTATAAAGTGGCCAACAACTGTGTTGAATTCCAAAAAGTGGATTTTTCACGTAACCTAAGTGCTGCTACCGAGCAGGAACTATCAGGTTAAACCTGCATCTTTAAAAAAAAGTTTTGCAACTTGATAAATATAAAAATATGCTAAATTTTTCTGTTTTATTTTGATAATAGATGTCGGCCAGTTACAAAAGTATGTTCACATTCTTTAAAGCAATGGTTATTTGAAAAAGGAGAGAAGAACTAAATTATTTGTTAGAGATGAGAAAAAATATAAACATTTTACACAAGGCTCGTCATTTTGTGAGCGAATATAATTGATGACATTTCTGGTATATAGTTCACTCACGTTTAAATTTTCTGTTAGTGTAACATTGTAGCACTTGCCAGAATAGTTTTTGTTTTTAGGATGTTAAGGGAAGATACACCATTGGAGACACAAGCCGTGAGGGAGAAGAGGTACTGGGGTTCTTACAAAGGCAAAGATTAAGGAAGCCAGTCACAGTGTACAAGAACCTCCAGATCTTAAGTTTACTTGACATACAGAATGTGTTTGAGAGAGAGAGAGAGAGAGAGAGAGAGAGAGAGAGAGAGTTCTTAGAGAGAGAGAGAGAGAGAGAGAGAGAGAGGAGAGAGATGGCAGGTGGCAAGGGCCAAGAGGATTCAGGAGGAATGGCTTTTGAATCTCAGTTCTGTAACAGAAATGGGAATAAAGAAAATGTCTTATATACTAAAATTTTTTGGAGAAAGATAAAACAGACATGAAAGGGGCAAAACATAGAAATAATGAAATTGAGAAATTGAAGTAGGAGAGAAAAAAAGGTCGTGGATCAATGGAAACAGTTACAGTACTTTCAAATTTCACAAAAAAGAAGATATTATGTTGGTCTGACAGATGACCAATAAATGATGACATCTAAAGAAGTAGGAGAGCCTTTAGAAAGAGGAAAATGTTAAGGCTTTGAGACCACCATGAATAATTTGTAAATATTTTAAATGCAGGTAAAGACTCAATCATTTAGGAGTTAACCTGGCTACATGAAAATATAGAGGAGATCCAGCTAGAAAGAGGTGACAGACTAAACTGTGGAATTTCAGACGAGAAAAATAGCAGGATAAGTGTTTCACATTACTAGACTAGTGGGGCTGGCATGAAGGATCTATTTGTAAATGAGGTATGAACGCTGGAGTAAAGGATTTAGATGGTTAGGTAAAAAGATAAATGAGAATGAATGAAAAGTGAAAGGTGGAGAAAATATAACTAGGGTTGAAGGAATGCTACTTAGAACAATCAATACTATCTGCAGTATGCCTTACAATTTATACTGTAAGTAGCATCTTTGTATGGGTAAGACTGCTGGAGCAGAGTACTGTATAAAAGTATGGTAAAAAACTGGTGAAGGTGGTGGAAGAAAGGTTAAAAAACTATAAAATAACCAAGTGCCAGTTTTGCTTTGTGCTGTGAAAAGGCACCACAGGTAATGCCTAGTAAAAGAGAAATATGTACCTTATTACAGCCTGTGTGAAGATATTCACCAAAGTACCAAGACATGCAATTACACTGACATTATGAAGCCAAAGGTACCAGAAGGATTCATTAAGCAAGTGATGTTACTATGTTATAACATGGTATCTAGAGTGAAGATACTGTATGTCATAAAAATTTGAGAAAACATTGATTTTCCATGAATAATTTACAGTGAGACATTTACTAATTTTTATCATAATTTTATCTTCTATAAGACTGTAGAAGGGAAGCACTTCAGAAACTGCTATATGCAGATGCCCTTGTGTTTAACACCAAAATCAGAAGATTAGGTCTGAGAACTTTTTAAGATAGAAATGTAGGATAAAAAAGAGATAATAATCAGTTAATGTATATGACCATGGTTATAGTGACAAACTAGGTAGCAAAAGATAGGGTGCATTTTTAAAGGGGCTATAGCTAAAGTGTGGAGGTGAATGCAATTTTAATTATTGGGCCAGATGGTTTTGAAAAATATACCCTCAGGATTGCAAGTTTAAATGGATTAAGAGTTTCTCATACAAAAGAAGATATATTTGTAAAAAGACAGAGGAGAATATTTGTTGGGGGAAGGGACAGCCCTTGTAATAGGTTGAATATTTCTTTTACCATGGTGAAACATAGGACTGTGAAGCTGAAGAGAAGTTGTGCCGTCGAAACATGGCACTTATAATTTTTAACAAAATGGAAGTGATTTTTAAAAATGTTATGATAAACTCACAAGCCTCTTGCCTGGATTACACTGGATAAATTGTATCACAAATGGGGAAACAGCAGATTGATAGGGTAGTTAGGGGACTAAAATATATTGGATAAATTGTATACAAATGAGGAAATAGCAGATAGATGGGGTAGTTAGGGGACTAAAATATATTGAGATGGTTTGAGTATGCTACAATAAAGGGATACATGCAATTAGATGGTAAAGTCATCAATATGACAGTCATATAATGTGAACAAGATAGAAATTCAGGCTTACAGTACACAGCGAAAGAGTGAAGAGAATTTGGATGTCTAACTCCATTAAGGGAAACTCAGGTGTAAACTCAGCAGTGATGATGTTGAATGACATTAATGTTGTTGAATGACATTGATGTAACATTTGTTAATGTTTTGGAGTTCTTGAATAATTTTCTTATTCTTACATTTCATGATGTTTACCTATGGATTACAGTAGACATAGGCATATTTTTTGTCTGATTTTATCATCCTTGGATGGTCCCAATTGTATAACCTTTGAAGTTATCTAATATTAATTATTTTTAAGGTAAATCTGAACCAAAACAGAGAGGTGAACTAATATAATAAAAACCAGTTAAAATTAGCAAGATGTAAACTTATTTGCATATATTTTTTTGTTCAACAAAACCAAAAGGATGTTCTTAACTGCATCCAAACAATCATGAATTAAGATGAATCCAGAAGGTAGGCCACTGCATTACTCTTCATTCATGTAATAAATATGGTTGTCATTTAGAAATACTGTGAAAATTTAATTACATGAATTAATTGACCAAAAGAATGAAAACAGTATTCCGTACAGTGCTCAATTATATATATATATATATATATATATATACTTAGAATCACAAAAGTAAGTGCATGATTTTGTTTATTAGCTGAAGCCACTGGGAAAGTTCAAATTGAATATATATATATATATATATATATATACATATACAAATACAGTATATATATATATATATATATATATATATATATATATATATATATATATATATATATATATATATATATATATATATATATATATATATATATATATATATATATATATATATATATATATATATATACATATACATATACAGTATATTATATGTATATAGTCTTCATGTTTCCCAAAATATCAAAGTCATGTGTTTAATGCAGAGAAGCATGATTACAGCCTCACAGTGTATGCATCATCTGCAAGCATAGGTACCTATTAATCACCTTCTGGCCTCATTTCCTCTATGCAGGATTGCCAATTTTCAGCACTCTAACCATTTTTCATTCATTAGCTAATTTTTTTCTTTTCAGCCTTTTCTACTTAGAAAGTGATAAAAGTAATTTGTACACATTAAAAGTTACTATTAGGTCACTGTTCCCCACTCTGAATTGCTAATTCTTGAAGATTTCACTATCTGCAGTCATTAGTGACATTCCAGTGTACTGTTGAGTTTTTGAGGTTGTATGTATATTAACATTTTTTCAAAGTTTCTGTATTAGTGTTAAGTGCTTTCCTCAACTAGCTAAAGAGTGGTTAACTTGTTAGCTCTTGGAGGTGGTTATTTTATCTGTCAACCTCCTTAAATTGCTTTACCTTATTTTGAATGAAGGTTGAGTGGGTCATCCAGTTTGGCAGTGTTTGTTGTTCTTTGGCTACTTTGCACTACTATTGGATTTTTTTGGGGTGTTTCTTATGGTGCTGACAATTTATTTTGTTATCACTACATAAGTAATAACTTACTCAGTGATAACAAAATGGATATGTATTTAGCATATTTGTGGCTGTTTGTTACGGTATCAGTTACACCTGTTCACTGCCCAGAATCGTTACACAGAGAGAGAGAGAGAGAGAGAGAGAGAGAGAGAGAGAGAGAGAGAGAGAGAGAGAGAGAGAGAGAGAGAGAGAGAGAGAGAGAGAGAGAGAGAGAGAGAGAGAGAGAGAGAGAGAGAGAGAGAGAGAGAGAGAGAGAGATCTCCTCATCAGTGGTTTCCATGAGGACATCAGACCAGGTGGAGAGGAGACACGTCATCACTGGACTCTAGTTTGTTGTTTGTGACCTCCGAACAGGAAGCCAACTAATTTTCATCCAGCCTCAAAAAAGGACTTGAGAATTTTGGATCTGCCAAATCAATTCTTGTTCACAAAGGACATAGTTTAGGAGAGTAAGGACATAGTTTAGGAGAGTATAAATAAACTTAGTTCTACAGTAGCAAAGTTGGCAATCTTTTGAAATAAACTGCATGTCATAGTTAAGAGCCAGGATTATTTTCATTTCTGGAGATCAAGCGGTAGTGGATGCCTGATGATACAATTTCCAATGCAAGTCTTTACCTAACTTTAACACCAGTGGGTGCACATTTGCAATAGAACAGCATAAGGCTTCAGAGCTACTTGGACAACTGGCTAGTGATGGTGTGTCTAGGTACCTCTTAACTCTTATGCTGCTCCAGTGTGCACATGCACTCATGGGTGGTTAGGTTCGGTAAAGACTTGCAAGGCAATTGACAGGCAAAACACACACCTCTTAACTCAAATACCTTCCTCACCAATAGCAAAGCGAAGGTATTTCCTAGAAAGCATGAACTGGTACATGAAGGTATGCATTCTTGAAGCCCAGAGATGCCAGGAAGTCCACTCTCCTGATGAATCACAAAGCTGACTCCAGTGCTATGATTCATATTCCGTTCACTGAATGAGTTTGCTGCACAAATTCATTCAGCGAGCTGTTGAAGATGAACAGCCACCCTTCTGTTGCCTTTAGGACCAAAAACAGGCTATTGTAGAACCAAGGTAATATGTCCTAGACCTCCTTGATTGCCTGCTTCTGCAACATTGACCTTTGATTGCTGTCTGATCCCTAGTAGAACTTTTCTGGGTTGTGAACTTACTACTTGCTTGGTTAAGACTGAGGGGGTTGTTTCCAGAAAGAGAAATCAATAGCTTACTGTGATTTCTTGTCAAATGAGTGAAGTCAGGCTAAGTTCCTTTGAAATTGACTTATCTAGATATTGGCATCAACCAAGAAATAACATTAGTTTACTTGACACAGAGGAGGTTGTCCTTGTTCAGTTACTTTTTATGTACTCCATGTCTTCTGGCCAAGTTGTGGCAATACCTGATCAGGAACCTTGTGTTGCTGGAGAAACTAGTTCCCCAAAATTGCATCAGATTGTGGGTGCTTCAAGCTGCAACTTGCAAAGTCTTTGTCAGCAGTGTCTCTACTGGACAGTTACCCAATCCTCAGATAATGATGCCTTGTGAAATCAGGGTGGCACAGAGTCCAAGACACCATGCCAACTGGTGTTAGGCATCTTCATGTGTTGGAAATAATCTAAGTTGACACAGATCCTAAGTTGGTTCCAGTAAGGCACAACAGGGTAGTGGTAGTAGATTGTCTCAGATGGAAAAAGCAGGTCTTGCTGTGGGGGTGGTCAGTGAATTTGAAGACATGCAAGGCTCTTTGGCATCTATGGGCTACTCTTTTGTTTGATCTGTAGCAATGAACCTACACCATAAACTTTAGTTTTACTGTTCAGCTATGTCACGTAGGTGAGAAAATAGACATGATAATGCATGTTTGGGGGAAGCTGGACATAGACACCTTCCTGCAGTGAAGAATATCAGGCAACCAGTTATCCAAGAATTCACAGATGATTCTGATACCCCTTAGGTCACAGCAGGAGTAGCTTATAAGCCATGTGTGCATTTAGGTAGGCAATCCCAGTAAGATGTAGGTAGGCAGTCCTAGTAAGATTCCAGCCTGGAAAAAGCTATGCAAGCAGCCACACTTCAGATTCCACAGTAAGTGTGCGATCTTGCAGCTTCTCACACACAAGTTATCTGGTGAGGTTGCAGAGGTAGATATTTTTCAGAATATGCAGCCACAGCTATTGCTGGATCCTTTAACAGACGAAGATGAACCAGTTCTGTAATGGGTGCAGTGAATGTGGCATTATACAGTTTATTCCAACATTCTGTCATTGCAGAGTTTCTATTTCTTTGATGACTTGGACAGCTGTCATACACCACCATCAAGGGATGTAGGTCCTCCCGCTTGCAGATATTTGAGTTTCATGGACTAGACTAGGGTTTATCAGTGGGGTTGAAGTGAGACTTCCTACACTTCTTATGGCTCTTTGAGGTTCATGTAAACCTCTTAGTCATGAAGAGCTTTTTCAAGCCTGCATGTGCATCTTCAAGATGGGTCAGTAAGGCTCACATGCTGTTTGGGAAAGTCATTGCACAAACTAGAGGTTGGACATTTGTATGGTTGTTGTTAGCACCTGCCTTTATAACAGAGACCCAAGTGATGAGTAGCCAGGACTGTTCCCTTCTCTTGCCTCCTTTACCAGTTACAAGAGGGACTTTATGCCATCCAGTATTACCTTTAGATTATGAAAGACTGTAACACCAGACTGTTTCTTTCTGCAAGACAGAGCAGGCAGGCCTTATCTCCTACAAGTCATCCAGAGACTTTATAGTAATGGATAGAAAGTAAAGCTGAGCTGGTAAGAGTGCTAGTCCATGAAATCATAGTCCTCTCTGTTTTTGTTGTTCCTAAATGGAAGGTAACCATGTTAATCCACACTTACCACTTTTAAGAAACTTAATTTTCAGGTGATTGGTTTTATGTTCTTTGGGACCAGTAGTCATGGTGGTATGCCAAGTGTTAGCTTTAGCGGGTGTGTATGTTGATTATACTGTACAGAAGCCAGATTGCCACATCAGGCCTCTTATCCCCTGTAACACCTTACCACACTTAATTTGCTGGGGTAAGGACCCCAAGCTAGAACAAAGGGAAACCTGGCTCAATCTAAACCAGCCATCACTACCACCTTTGGGAAAAAAATTAAATATCATCTTCTACTTCTTCATACCTCATGTCATTTAATCCTTTCACGATTATACCCTAGAGAAGTAGACCTCCAGAGTCTAGCATCTACGTTTCACATGAAGGGTGTGTTCTTTTTGTAGTTGAAGATACCTACCAAGCACAAGTGCATTGTTTTATTTTTCTACTCTGGGTTCAACCATATTTTGAATAACAGAGCCTTGGTTCCTGACTCATACCATTCCTATAATACTCCCCTAAATCCTAGAGGCACTTACAGTCACTTAGGACATTTAACAATGCAACCATCCAACTCAAAATGAAATTTGGATTTGCTGTATACGTATGATTATGTAGTTGTAATGAAACAAACTAAGTTTTAGCTAGTCTAATGAAAACAAAAGATATTGTTGTTCAGCATTCTGGTTAAACTACTTAACAATAATAATAACAATAAAGGATTAGATTTTTCATAAAAACTCACTATTATAAAATGGGTTCCTTCCTCCCAACACAGCTGCTCTTTCAGCTTCATTTTCAGACATTTTTAAAGTGAGGAAGATGAATGGTGTGCTTACAGGTGGTGCATGCTAAAATCCATGAGTATGGGCATATCTATATATACTCGTATACAAATGGTGATGGGTTGGTATGGAAAAAGTAGTTTTCTGTCAAAAGCTCGAGTGTTTATGCTGAATCATGTAATCTCCAGACCAATTACCCCATATTCTGAATGCAATGAAACTTTGAGAAATTGGAATACAATTAACTACATTGCTCTCAACAGACTATAAAACACTTTGAGGAGTCATGGCTGTTTGCCAGGAGAAACTGTAACATTAAAATTTAAGTTCAGGAGATACTGTGATAGTTGGAAATTCCAACTCTTCTTGTCTTTAAGCTGTCTAGATATAATTCATAACAAGTGTAGAATATCTTTTTTATTTTTTATTTAAAACCCCAGTACTACACTGGAAATTTATAGTAAGTAATAACATTAACATTACATTTTGTTACTAATGTAGCAAGTCGGGGATAGTATATGTCATTTGTTTCAATATTTTTGCAATACTTAATAGAAAAGTATTAGCAGTTCCTTTAAATTTATTTTAAATATTTATATCCTCTACTACTTTAGATTACATTACAACCTTAGTTCCTTATTGTTTACAGTTAGTTTTGGCAAGTTTGTTTCTGTTGCAAATGCATCCTGTAAGCCATGCTGGTTTCAGTTACATGTTGACAAGTTCTTGAGTATGTGAGGTCGTCTGTTTCATTTTGTAATAGAATGATAAATTACAAATTTAAGTGTAGTGTGTGTGATTTATTTTCAGACTCGGCATTTTATCCTAAGGTCTAATCTTCTTATATAAGTTTGATTTAAATTTTTTAGCAGATGAAATAAACTGACATTTCTATGAATATTGTTTGAAACCTGTCACTGTCCTGTCAGAAATATAACAGAAACTTTGTTTGTAATACATTACTCAACATTACTTTCTAAATCACAGCACAACATTCATAAGTCTTAAACTTCAGAGAGTCATGTATAGCATAGAGCTGCTATCCTGGTAAACTGTAAAGTAGGTTTGCACTAAATCATAACTGTAAATAAAAGAATATAGGAAATACAATAATAAAGTATAAGATCTAGCTTTACACAAGTTCCAACTACCAACCATTAGGATGACTGGCTAGTTTGATTATCAGTTGAAAGATAATATTGTTTTTACCCCTTGACAATTTTTCAGAGTTTGCACTCTTGAAGATAATTTTTGACAGTCAACTGCCATTTGCAGCCCATTCATTGTTATCATAATCTGAAGCTTAGCTAATGAAGATCATCATACACTGGTATCTGGTAACAGGCCCAATTACATTTTAAACAAGTACCCATCTGTTCCACTTTTTTTACTGGATACATGGTAGCATTCCAACTCAGTCATCAGTAGCCACTAGTATGTATTGTTCACACTAAAGGAGATTAGCTCTTTTAAGTTTTTCTTGTTTATCTTACACCATTAAAGTTTTCAGTTTGTTATACTTTATATATAAAATTCAGTTTTTTCATAAATATTTTTGTCAAAAAAATTATACTGTAAAAGAATACTGTTAAAAAAATCAAATCTTGGAAGCAAGTTTTGAAACCTATCTCCTTTAGTTTACAATAAAATTGAGAAATTCAGCCACTTCAATACAGAGTATATAGGTAAATATTAGGATGGCTGAGCAGCAAAATATAAAAGAAAATTTTTATTTTTTTATGATAAAGTCAGTTGAGCTCCTATGGTCACCTGAAGAGTTTGAAGACCCTGGTTAACTTGAGAATTAAGTGGAAATTTGTCATAGTGAATATACAGAGATGAGTTGTAATATTGCACAGATGTCATTTGTATTATTAAGTTTAGCTGATTTATGCTATAAAAATATGAAAATTCATAATATTTTTACATATGTGCAAAAATGTTTATTAGTTATTTTATAGCATCATTATTGTACATCAGCAAGGTTCTTTTTTTATTTCTAAAAGTCAGCACATACTGAAGATACATTTATACAGTAATCTAAAAAAAAAAAAAAAAATTTTGTAGAAAATAGATGTTTGAGTTTGTCTACTCACTAGTCTTCCATACAGCAACCAGCATTTTCGTCACTGATCCCCACAGGGATCAGTCAATACAGTGCTGTCATAATGAGATAACTGATTTTGATTTTAGAAATTATCCTGACATGTAATCCTACCAGCAATTTTAAGTAAATTTTCATAATTTTTTTGTACAAAAATTAAGTACACATTATTTTTCCCAAACTGTGTTAATGAAACACAACAAAATGCAGCATTAAATCTCATGCCTCTCAGATACTTATTTATAAAAAAAAAAATAACTTTACAAGTGACTAATTAGGCATTTATGAAGCATGTCAAACCTTTTTCCAAAATAGAAACTTTAAAACAATGTTCTGGATTCTATGAGGTGCTACAGAATGTTTCTAGTATTAAAGTGATTACATGCAATTAATAACAATTCATGTTCTCAAATCAAAATACTTCCTAGGTACTAACCAACGCAGCATTATATTCAGTTAGGTTATCTGAAGTATCTTACAACTTAATTGAAAATATATGACTGTCAAAAGAAAACAATTGAGAAAATGTATTAATGGTCTTATGCTTGATTTATTTTAGAAATGTTGAGTAGTGTAACCTTTCTTAAACACATGTCGTTTAGAGATGCTAACTCATTTGCAGCTTCAGTTTATGAAATTCACAGGACTTGATAAAAATGACTGGTCACTGAACAGTAAAAAATTTAAGCCTGTTTTAGCAACAAAGGAAAAAATGGTATTTTTGCTTCATAATTCTCCAAAAGTAATATATTCTTTAGTCATGTAATAAAGAAAATCTGTAAGGGAATTAATTCTGCTTTTACTTACTTGTCAGATGTTAGTGAAATCTGGGAACATTACTCTTGCATAAACCGTGTGTATGATCTGTTGCAGAAATATGTTATAAACATGAATCTGCTTTAACTTGTTTTTCATTTGGTAGTGAGATGTAGTCACAAAAGACTGCTTCAGAAGTAATTCTTTGTATGTTACACTCATAAAATTTTTCTCTAAGTACCATGTAATGGTATAAAAAAAAGTAGGCCATTAAAATGTTGGCTGTGATAAATATTTCATCTTACTGAAAAATAATTTTACAAAACACACAACAGGTGCTTTTGAGAGGTGATGCTCAAGTCAGATTATTGTTTCAGCCTGACTTCTTAAGACTTACGAATGCCTCTGTTATGCATCTGAAATTTATGGATGTCTGGACAGATAATGATTATTTTGGATACATATTTGCGTTGTTTATAATGTAGCTCACATGTAACTTTGCAGTGATAACAGTATGAAAACTGTTGTACAGTGGTTGTTATGCTATATGATTACTTTATCAAGACAATTGAACATAGCCAAAGGTTTATGAAAATGAAATTGAAGTAAATTTTTATGAATCATGACTAAGTGCCACTGGAATTTTAAAATAAACCATTGCTTTTATCAAGAATTCTCATAAGGCCAGCCTAAATTATTGGGATCTGGTAAAAATATACAAGTACAGTAAATTTAATTTTTCAAAAGCACAAGAAAACATTATGTTAAAACAACTGTATATTGAAAAGATTGCATCATACCAGAGAGAGATTTAAACCGTCACCATTTGGCTCCAGTAATTTACAAAAATAAGCGTCGTCGTTCCTCAATATTTTTTAGAGTATTGGCTACTCTATTATCAGACAGTTATTTTATTATAATTTCACTAGTTAACTCACTTATCAATAGGAGCCTTTGAAGGTGGAAATCAGTATTGTGAAAAGTCATAATAATGGAATGTGAATGAGAGAAAAATTTAATTTGGCACATATTACAATGATGTGTATGTATATATATATATATATATATATATATATATATATATATATATATATATATATATATATATATATATATATATATATATATATATATATACAGGCAGTCCCCGGTTTACGACGGTTCCGAGCCACGACGTTCCGAGGTTACGACGCTTTTCAAATATATTCATCAGAAATTATTTCCGGCTTACGACGCATGTTCGGGGTTACGACGCGTCGTCACGCCGATCCGACGGAAGAAATATGGCCCCAAAACGGCAGAATAATCATAATTTGAAGGTTTTCTTGATGTAAAACTCAATAATAATGCAGTTTACATCGTCTTCAATGCACCCAGAGCATTAAAAGTAAGGTTTTCTTATGATTTTTGACGATTTTCGACGATTTTCCGGCTTACGACGATTTTTGGGTTACGACGCAGCGCAAGAACGGAACCCCCGTCATAAACCGGGGACCGCCTGTATATATATATATATATATAGTGTGTGTGTGTGTGTATATATATAAGATAAATATGTACTTGCAAAGAAGTTTGATAGCACTCTGAAGCAAATTATCTCATGGTATACAGTATTGCTATAAGCAAAATAGTAATTTATGTACACAAATAAGTATTATACCAGTTTGTTATATGCATATATGAGGGTTGTTTTATCTTCATCCATGTAGGAGCAAGCCAAAAACTTTTTTGTAAAAACACTCATAAACAGTATCTAATGAAATCCTAAATTCCAACATGATTCCCAATTCCCCTTGTAATTGATATATGAGGCCATCAAGCTTAGTGTATATTTAAGACAAGAGCTAATGACTGAAAGAATACTGTATCTGTCTGTCTGTCGCTGACCTGTCTTTTGTCATCATAAGATATGTTCACAGATACGTAAGTACCAATGGGGATCTGCAAGTGCCAAAAATTGTAGACAGTACTGTTTACTTTATTTTAGATACAAATTTTTACTTCCTCATTTAGACTGTAATTTTGATGTTTTAGTTTTGTCTGATGTAATTAACTTTTTGATGAATTATATTTTTCAGGATGATTCCTTCAATTTTCTTATTGTGCTTACTTCTTTTCATACATATCGTACACAGCAATACATTTCAGCTGATTTTAACAGTATACAATAATCCGTACCATACTGAGGGGTCATAGGGGTTATAGTTAAGCACACTATGCACTGCAATATTATACAGTATAATTAAAAAGTTAAATGTGTATTTAAAGTTAGATATTGGCCTTCAGTTTTTTATAATGGAATACTTTAATACTTTTGTTTACATTTTCATTGAACAATATGTGCCAATGTCTTGTTTTCTGAAAAGAGCTTGCTTTTGTTTCATTCAACTGTTCATATATACTGCTAAGCAAATTTTACTCGAGCAGTTACATATAAAGAGTCTATACAATACTATTTTTACTCTATCATGTTATTATCAAATGAACAATCGATATGAGGGATATTTCCGGCGTAAATTTTTAGTTACATTATTATGTAAAGACAACTTTTCTTGCTCATAATATATTGTTTAAGAGTATTGCCGTTAGTTTAACTTTATAGTTTTTTATGCTGCTAAAGTTTATGTACTATTAAGAGCATAATGCCATTTTGTTGTCCCCTTTCATAAGGTAATGGGGTCCTGGTTAAATATTTAACTTAATTTTTACATCTTGAATTTAATAGCTGCAAAGTATATTCAACACTGTAAAGGACTTGTTTGTAATATTTTGAATCATTATTGCAACATTTTTTATAAAATGAATATTGTTGTAGACCAAATTTGTGTTAGTCTTAATCATTCTTGGTGAATTTTTGTACTTGTTAGTTTTCCTTATTCTTGTTAAATTATATAGTTCATTCTGTAACTCATTCATACCTACACAAGTACCTTTTTTGAGTATAATAAATATAGTTTTATAATGTCCTATGGTAATTTCTTTTAATTCAAGTGAATTTGTAAGTTAATAAACAATTCTGATACACATGTAGTTTTTTTACCGTAATGAAAAATCAGATATGCAAATAATTAAAACACAGAAAATACAAATTTTTTATATTAGTTTCAGTCTCAAGTAAGGTAACTGGTAAGGGAATGTGGTCTTAGCCTATTGTAGAAATTATACAAATTTCTTGGTACGTACTTTATGTTGACAAGACATTCATGAAGTTCATTGTACTTTTTTACTTACAGTTTATATAGCATAAAAAACAGTATGTAGGCGGGCTTCCAGTCAAAATATTACTGTACTTACTGACAATATTTTTTATGAAAAAATGCTAAAGATACCAAATATATTCTTCTATGGTGATAATTATTATCTTGAAGGGAGTTAATATTTCTAGTTTATGATCCACAAAACTGTGGTTCATATATCGTTGCCTGAGTACTATTAAGCCATAGTTTTTGGCCACAGATGATTGTTAAAAGTTGTGTTTTTGGTAAGCAAATCATAATACCATCAGAATGAATATTTAAATGGTTTCTGCTGGTAAAATGGCAAATATCCAAAAAATTGTTGGAAAGGTTGACAGAATGTCACTTTTAGTCAGAACAACAGCTTTCAGCTGAAAGAGAGCCATGGTTTGTACATACTGTACGTCAGTTTTATTTTACAACTGTCTTGCCAAAGAACCATCATGACTTCAATTTGTGTACTTTACCATTCAAAATTGATTCTACATCAGTGTTTGCTGAAGAGCAGAAACACTATACATATACTATACATGCCCATCTGCTGAATCAGACCAAAACAATCCAGATAGAAACATAAGGATTGATTTAGCACATACTATCTATAATCTGATTTCAAAATGCCAACCAAGATACCCAAACCCGTTCACAATAAAGTATAAAACCAATACCCACTACACTAGCCACCAGTGGTCTCATACATATACTGTAGATCAAACAGACTGCACGCAAGACAAATGCCTACCCAACACCACAAGCCAACAGTTAATCAGATTTCAACATGACATTAAACAAACCAACTGTGACTGTGCTACCCATACGTAAATACAGTCTGTATCCTTCCTAAGTAATCATGCTAAGCAGAGATTTGGTGAAACATGAGATTTATGATACTAAAAACAATATTTCAAGTATTTTAGTATGCCTTTTGGACAGGTACTGCAGTATACTTATGGAAGCAAAGAAATAACTATTAAAAACAAAAAAAGACAAAATGCAGCCGAAATCACATCATATTCAACCATACTACTCTCTGAAAAAGGTTCCTACCACAGTATTAGCATTTTTTATTATTATTTAAAGCGGGCAAAAATTCATTAACAACAACAGATCAGTCCTTAAGCACCATTAACTAACAGAGCAAGCTTCCACAGGATGACAGATCCAAGTGTTAAGTAAAAATCAAATGCAAGAGGAAAAAATATTAAAATTAAACTAACAGATAAATATAAATATCAATTTTCTTTGAAAACTGAGTATGTACTATAATGGCACATGGTGGCTTAAAGTAGTATTAAAGCCTCTGAAACTAACAAGCATTCATATTACTGTAATAACACCACCAGGGAGACTTTTCTATAGTTTTAAAGAAGCAGGAATGCAAAGCCTCTAGTGAAGAGATATGTAATATTTTGATTAACTAAAAGAATGTGGATGGTGATGCAGGTCCTAAAGACAAATAAAAGTTCCTGGATGAAACAGAATTTATGTCACTTGTCTGAACTGTAGTTACTGTTCTTGCAAAAAATGAAATTGGACAAAATGAAGGAAAAAGATTCTCAGAGTGTTGTCATCCAAACAGTGGAATAATACAGTACTCTAAAAACTATGGTAAAAATGATCCAAGGCATGTGTCATCAATACCTTGGTATAGGATGTCTTAAAAACAATACCTGGTTTACTAGAATATTATGTTTTTAAGTGCTGCAAAAAAGAAACCTTTGAAGTCAAAGTTGATACCAAGTACCATCAAACATTCAGAGTAATAAAGTATTCAACTGAACTGACCATGGAATGGGGCATGGTGCACATGATCAGCTAATTTAGTTTGGTTTCATAACCCACTGGCTACACTACTTGCTGATCTCTTCCAGATCTTTATGATGGCTAGCAGTAGCTTCACTAAACAACTGGGTGAGTAAATGACATACTTAACTTCTTGGCCAGCACCATGATACTATTAATGACTTACAAACAACAACAGGTCCAAGAACACTACACAATAGAACCTCAGACAAGGTAGTTCTTGGCTCAGTAAAAGCACAGTCAACAACAACTTTCCATAAATTACTGACGATTAAAGGGTTTTCTAAGCATTGCAGGAAATACTGCCAACAAACAAATGACAACATTTGCTGTTATCCTGTTGAAATATATGGTGCAAATTAAAGATAAGGGATATATCTAATGGCTGATGCAGGAAGCCTCCAGAATTTTTCACTCACAATTTCATATTGATAATGTGAGAAAGGTCTCTGTTAGAGGCCCTTTTCTTTGCTTGCATGTATACAGTATATTCTGCACTACCCACATAATGATACAGTATACAGTACTGTAATGTTTTTGATCAGAGTTTCCTTCCTCTTGTCTGATTAAGATACAGATGTCTCAAACTCCAAAGTTACTATATATTTTCAGACACCTCCCATTTTTCATATGTATAGATTGTTCCCTTCTTGGAAATAACAAGTGTTTAATAAAAAAAAATTAAGTAGCACAATTACCGTTTTTTCTAGAAAACATCAACTGAAAGTCTGAACTGACAGCAGCACTGGTTGTAATTCTACAGTGAAAGTTCTTGAGAAGGCAAGACATTTACATTGTTTTTGTTCTGTAACCACATCAATTTAAAGGAAGTCCTCTGGCAAGATTTGTCTATAGCTAATGGTAAATCCAGAGTAAATAAGATATGACATCTAAAGTAATGTTACAAAGGTTGAAGGAGCATCTGAGACTTTTCATTTATAAACTGAAAGGCAGTAAAGTGGTGTGACAACCCCTACCATACAAACAGTTAGGTTAAGTTAGGATGCCTTTCATCAAGTGACTTTTTTATCCTTTGGTGAATTTCTTCTCCAGTGGAAAAATGTAAGGCATGCATTTCCTCTACTGTATCTTAAGCATTTGAATGTAGTCCATCACTGCCTTGGATAGTGATTTAAACAGTAGTTCGTGCTTGTGGCACAAAACTAATTTACCTTACCAATAATCATATTACTGATGCCAATCACTTGAAAAATTGTGAATGAGATATTTTATAGTTTCCAGTACCCTGGTTATATGAAGTTATAATTTAAGGGGCCTTTTGCTTAAGTAACACAAAAGCAATGATGAAATCCAAATGATCATACCAAAACATGGAAAAAACACTCATCCAATTTCAAGACTGTTTTGTCTTTTAATTAAGTTCAAAAGTTAAATCTAAACAGACATTACAAGAGCTCAACTTATCTGTTTCCTTTACGGGTGCAGGTTGTAAGGACACAAGTTTCTACATTCACAAAGTTTTAAGACCAACTGTTAAAACAGCTCAGACACATGGGTACTTTAGGTGCTCTGGAAAGGATGCAGGATTCCTTTCTCTGCATATCTCACCTCACTTTTGGGCACCTGCAGTAATTTATTGTTATATGTCCAATAACAGAAATTCGAAGTGTTTGAGCTAGACGTGTCACTCTACAACAATGAATCTCAACACAGAAGAGATTCAACAATTTGCCACAACTCTGCTTATAGATTGATAATTTCCCTAGAGTGACATGGATAGAATAGCAAATCAACAAGACCATGATCAAGTTAGTATATTTAACCTGTCAGTTAGTGTATTTTAACCTATCTTCAAACGTAGACGGCAGCACCTATTTGTAGGGCCAAGAGGAAAAGAGAGTTCATGGTATCTACCAACTTCAAGACAACTAATTATAGATATCTGTACAGCCTCAGTGAAGAGACTGAGGTTCAAAGAGGGCAGGCACTGTGTTTTAGTGTCTATTGCTCCTTGCATGTTCAAGTATACGTGGGCATAAATATTACTTATCGTTATCATTGTTAATCTGTAATGACAGATGAAAACTTGCCTGAAATGCAAGAACAGATTAACTTTATATGAAAAAGATATAAAGACAGCAAAAAAATAGGCAAAAAAAGAGATATAAATTATTAATAAAACTTAACTCCCTCCTCTTTATCAATAAACTTTTCAAGGCTACCTTCTCCAGTAATCATACTTCCGATGGCCCCCAGACTCATTACACATCACTGTTACCTGGGGCTAGGGAGTTGCTCTTGACCAAATCAGCCGCTTTTTTTTTTACATATCCACTTTTTTCTCCTCCTTATTTTGGCCAGATTGATCTTTTGGTAAACAACCAATGCCGCTTTGATTATGATTTTGATCACTCTTAGAGAACTTGAAGGAGGATGAGGCTGAACGGCTTGCCTTATTGCTCTTGGAATTCAAGTCACTGACACTGTCCAGGTAAGTGAAAGTCTACTTCCATGCCCTCATGCCCTGCTCCTGGTGCTGGGTCAAAAACCAATGCCCCGCCAACCCTCAAGGCATTAGGAACATTATGCATATTTGCAACCCATGAGATGGGGTTCATCTGTCCTTTAAGGTAGATTCTTGGTATGCATGGGAAAATAACCAGGATAACTCATGTTTAATAAATGCATGTCATAGATCAGACACTGGTGGCTTAAGCGTGGAAATAGACACTACTGCCTCTCTCCAAAAACCAATCCAATCAAAGACTTGTATGCACATTGAGACCAAGTGGGTTTGCAAAACAATGAAGAAAGTGGAAATTCAGACAAGACCCAACCTTGATCCAATTTGATTCCTTGTGGGGAATAGCAATTTTCATAGATTTCTGATATTAAGAACCGGTAAGGAGATACAACTAAAACTTGAAAATCATATACTGTAGTAATCAGCTATCAGACAAAAGAAATGTTATTTTAGCAGATAAAAAAAAATTATTGGATTGGATGATGCCACCACCAAAAATCATTTGGAACACTACCTTGCTTTTAAGACTACATGCATAGTCAAAGAAGTCAAATACGATACAGCGAACAGTGTGCAAGGCACTACAAACTGCCCCAGTAATGAACATGAACAGGTAGATGAAAAGACCAAATTAGACCCATCAAAGAAAGATAATCTAATGACATAATGACTATGAACGTTACGAGATCCACAGCAGGTAAAAGAAAGAAATATCAGTAGACCTGGTAGAGATTATATTCAGTAGACAGTCTCCCGCTGAAAATTAAAATCCAAGGCCAAAACAGAGCTGAGACAAATGTTGAAATTGTAGTAAATCTGGGCACAAAAACTGGTACAATGACATCAGATGTGCTTAATGCAAACCTAATGACCACGTAACATAACTGAATCTCCGATCACATTTTTGCATCCACTACAAAGAAGACCATGATGCTAGATCAAAATTATGTCCATTCTAGATGTATAAAACACAAAAGTTGAGATACTACAAGATGGAACTGGCGTGTCCAGAAAAGAAGCAAAACTAATATGGAAAGTACATGTTCCACTGAATTATAAAAACTTATTTACAAAATGGCAGCCAACCAAACCATTGAAAGAATTAGCATAAATGATAAAGGAGTGCAGTCAGCTAATGATTCCAAGAAAATAAAGACAAAATCTGAGAGTTCAGACGAATAAATATTTACTAAAACACAAATATGAACTCCATAATGTTCTGCAATCTGAGGATTCTACCAACTCAAGAAACAGCTAATAATGCATTTAATATACAAGATAAAATGAAAAACTGAGAAAAAAGGAAGATAGGAGATGAGGCTGTAGGTCCCAGTCGTGAAAACAACTACAGTATAAAGATATAGGGGAAGATATCTACACAAAACATTCGAAAGTTCTGAATAAAAAAAGGCTCCGCTGAACTGTATCAACCATGATGAAAATGAAATGGACATGGCAGAATAAATGCAAAAGGAGATCAGATAAATTCCGCAGTTTCTCAAGCTAATGAAGGCTATCAGTAGACACCCAGAAGAGATAAAGTCTTTAAAATCCATTTATGTGCAATAAACCTATAACAAAGGTTACGATGTCTGAATGAATATGCAGTTTCGAATAGCAAAACATCCAACACTATGGTTGAAAATAACAATACAGTCATTAAAGAACAAAAATGAAAAGAAGAGCAAAGCAGTGAAAATCCCACAACCTGACAACTTTTATCTAAGCTAACAATCCTAATATGAACCATTCTAATGTAAGCTGTTCAAACTGTAATCCGTTTAGGTGAACTAAAATGTTAACATCAGAATAAACCCAATATGCCTATGTCTCCTACACAATGGACAACTTGATAAAATAAAGTTACAAGTTACTTGTCAATCTTCGAAAATTGATAGCTAACGTGGAAGCTCAATTTGGATCCATAATAAAACAACGTGATAAATTGGTGGTTCAGAGTCCTACATTTCAATATTCTGCCATAACCTTACATATTCTGAGCAACAGCCACATAACTATGCAATTCGTAAAACTAACCATGCTTAACTAACCAAATTTAAAAGACAAATTTAATACCATAACCATTACTATTACTGTGCTTGGTAACTTCTATGCACACATTTCCCTGTGGGACTCGCGCTGCCAACCTGTTGACAGACAATACAGAAAAAGAACATCTAATTGATAACGATATCTTCGTTGTTTAAATGTAGTCAGTGCCGGAACATTTTTACTGGTTTGGATCATTTTGATAACTAACTTGTATGACGAATCGAGTAATTTCATTCCATACTATGATATAAAGCAGAATGGGAAGAATACACTTTATATACCCAGTAAACTGCACTGTAAGATCTTTCGGGGGGTAATAACGCAACTACCAAATACATCATATATTTCATTTACTGATAGAGTAGAGAAGTTCATCATCTCAAAATCACCAAACGAAAACGGTCACCACAAAGTTCCATGATGATCTGAAAAATTATCAGAACCGATTCATAAAAAAACGCAAAAATTAGATCGTGTAAATATGAGTGCTTATCTCTCAAAACTGACAAACTTACGAAAAATATAAATTTAATAACCTGTATCAAACACAGAAACCAATTTAGAATCGATTCCCAAATTTAGGAAGGTTGGTGAACGTGTCTAAGCGACAAAGAGTACGTACCAAAATCGAGTCTTCTTTATCAACAAGATAAAGCTTTTAGCAGTTGGGAAGTGTCTTCAAGGTTTCCTGGAATATTTAATGGAGAGATTGGTTACCATGGTGTTGGGCAACTCTTGTTTCTTGTGAAAAAGGGCTAATAGAAAAGAGTTCTTAAAAATTTTATAATGCTTCGTATAATGGTGTCAAAATGATAAGCTACTAAAACCTAATTTTCATGGCACCAAGATCCTCAGAATAATGTTAAATTAAAAAAAAAAAACTTCCTCATTGGCACCCAGAACAAACTTAAGAAAAGAAACAATATATGGCAGTGACTGACAAATATCCCAAGTAACAAATTAATTCTCACACATACTGCTACCTGCCTTGTGACAAAGAAAAGCTCTAGTACAGCATTAAGTGAAGGAAATAATAATAATAATAATAATAATAATAATAATAATAATAATAATAATAATAATAATAATAATAAATAAATAAATAAATAAATAAATAAAGAATGACTTGTGGACGTATTTAGCGCCAATTTGGGGAAATATGTCCCCACATTACAGTATTTACAGAAACTCTGCTTTCCATATTGCACGACCAGCCTTGGTAACGTAGAAAACTGATCCCGCCAAACGCAACAGTACGTGCAAGGAGTGGAAACCTGTGTTGTCTACATGCTAGCACGTACTTTAGCTCCTTGAGGAGTCCCTGTATTACAGGCCGGAAAACTGCCTCCAGGAGTCCAAATGCGCCATTCCCTGTGCCTTAGAGCGGAAGCAGCATTTATGAAGAGTATTCAGCAACAGATTGTTTCAGCATTTATGTGCAATGTAACCATGAGACATACGCGAGTTGCAGGAAATTAAAAAATGGATGACAATAATAAGAATGGACTGGACGACCAACATTAGAAAAGATATTTGTGCGGAGGTAAATACATAATGCTTTAACAATATGCATTCAGACATGATTTTCGTAGTGTTGTGTCACAAGAGATTTACAGTACATACAACAAATAAGCTTTATTGCGTGCCGATATATTTAATCTTCCTAAAAGCCTGCTTCCTTTTAATGGAACTCTTGGGCATAAAAGTTCCACGAACGACAAACAGCAGTAGCCATTGTATTCCACAACGACGTAGCAATTCAAGGTCATCTGCCATCAGGTAGCATAACCACATGGTATGCATACAGAATTTCAAACAGATGCAAACTGCTCTTGGAATTCATGAGAGCTAAGATATACAAATGGTTGCTATAGACTAGAGGAGTACTAGGACTCAAAAACAAAGCTTGCTTCATGGTGGAGAAAATGGAGTAAATTTCCAGTTACTTTTAAAAGCACAAATCCTAAAGAAAGCTCCTTACTGAACAGAGCAAAAATTACGATAAGAACTGAATAGTAGGTTCATCAACAGAGCTCCTAACTACTGTACACAGTCTTGCACCCACTCTCACTCCTTTTCCAAAACCTCCATCAAACAAACCTTTTATCCAGCTGTTTCTAAGTCTTCTGTGCCTTTTCTTCTTAGCGCTTCCGAATTACATGTACTTTCACTAAATTATTGTCATCCATTGTTACAACATAGCCTTAATTATCTTTCCAATGAAATGATCCAGCTTTCCACCTGCGCAAATACTTCTACATTTCTCACCCTTTTCATTTTTCGTCTATCACAAATACTATACAAAAATTCATCTGAAGGGCCTCTACTTGCATTTAACATTCACACTTCACCCCCATAAAGAAGGATTGGCTTAGCTATTCTTACATACATTCTACCTCTGGCTTTGCTACCTGCCTTTCTTGACTTGTTCTGTGACCATACGCTTTTTTTCTCAGTCCATATTTGCCACAGAAAGTTTATTCCTTTCAATTTCAAACTTCTCACATTACTTTTTTATAAACACTTGATTCACACGAGCTCTGTCTTGTCTATATCCACACTGTTCTTCCCCAAATAAACCATCTATCTTACTTTCTCAATAAAAATCCTACAAAACAGCTTCCTTAGAGTACGGAATAATGTTCTGCCCCTATAATCCTTACAGTCATCTCTGTCGTCTTTATCTTTACACAGTGGAACACTCATTCCCCTCACCCACACTTCCAGAACTTTTCCCTCATGCAGTCATACCATACAGATCCTGGCCAACCCCTCAATCGCACTATCACCAACGAACTACAGCATCTCATTTGTAATCCTAGCAACTCATAGTGTCTTTCCATTCTTCACCCTCTTAACTGCAATTCTTACATCTTTGACAGTCATTTCCGCATGCACTTGCAAACTTAATCTGACCCATTCTACCACTGTGTCATTCAGCTCGATTGCTCTTCGATTTTCCACAGTCACCAAATCTCAAAAATACTCACTCCATCGACCCAGGATTGCGTCAACTTCAGACAGTACCTCACCTGCTCATTATTTCACTATCTGAGAAATGTAATCCAAATGCTGATGGTCTTATATTATGTACCTGTAAAACTTTAAACGTTCTTTCAAATAGCTTAATGGACTGTGATTAGTAACATTCTATGCATTGCACTTTCTTTGTATCATGAAAAACTCTTTAGAAAGCCAAATCATTTAAACAGAGAGAGAGAGAGAGAGAGAGAGAGAGAGAGAGAGAGAGAGAACCAATGACACATCTACAGTACGCCTACAATAACTTGTCTTCTATGACCAAAGTGAACACAGTTAGTTTCGTATAACATCGATAATCGTAGTACAGAGATGTGAGACGCAATTTCGAAGATTGCATTTAGGAAAAATTGCACAATAAACAAAAATAAGCGGGCTTCTAGAAATCATTACATAGTCAAACAGAGTCCCAAGAAAAGATTACACTACTGGGAATAAATCAAATCAAATTACCTGATGGGGATGGCGTCCACATGCTTATATTAAACGGGCAGCATGCACTAAGGTGTCTAATTTGAATTTTTAAAAAAGAAAATAAACCTAGGACTGAAAGTAATCATAACAACGATAATAGCAATAACATCAATGAATATGATGAGATCATTATTATTATTGGCGCTAGTTGTTGTAGTACAATAAGTGAGAGGTAAAGGAAACATTCTTTATGATGCATCATACTTCAATATAATATTTCGAATGTTCTTCGCGTTACGAATTAAATAAAAAAAACTAATAATTCATCTTGAAGCTGACAGATGCACACCTAACAACAGCAAAATGTTTTTATGTGGAATATTCTAGAGAAGTCAATTGTTCATGTAAAATCATTATTTTCTTAAGAAGAAAAAAAATTAATAAAGAGTAAATGGTGGTGTATACATCAAGCCCATGTTCTAAATGCACATTGAGAATGGTATATAATAATAAGGTGTCCTTGTGACAGCACGGGCTCTTGCTCCTTAAGCAACTTGCGGGAAATCTGAAGGAACAATACAATGGAAAAATAAATTTAATGAAAATTTCACCAAATATTTAAGAGCAAATTCAGTCATTTTAGAAATAAAAATATGCGAAATCTTGTGCTGTTCCAATAGCTTTCCCATAAAGATGTGGATTTAAGTTGCCAGGCTTTCTGAAAAAAAAATTATAACAGGTGAATCTACCCAACATTACGCCATACTGTCAATGGAGAGATAATCAACCTTCACATATTTGTGAACACGATCCCATGACAAGAGTTTGTGACGCCACAAGTGACGCCAGCTAATTAATGCCTGGACTCTTACCCCGAGGAGCCAAGAGTGGTGCAAGTCCAAAAGAGATTAATTCATGAGTATAATTAACTTTGAACTACTGTTAGGTCTTAAATAAAAGAAAACAATATTCACAAAAAAAGTAACTTCCTTTAATGGGGGGTGGCACAGTAAAATAACAAAGTCAGTTATTACCACGCCTTTACTTCTAAATACTGAATCAAGGATGGTTCTTGTGTGCGGAAAACTATCTCAGCATCATCTCTTCATATACGTAGAATATTTCTTATAATTTTAAATATCCACTGGCGCCAAAATCCTAGTGGTACACAAACAGAAATTCTCATATACCCATAAATGTCGCATATTGTACCTTACCATTTATCTCGGCGCCCTATGCTTTATCATGTCGCAAAGTAGATATTTTTAATGCTCGCAACTTGCAACCCATCACGTGACAGGTAAGATGTGCAATATTAGTTCGTGGCTGAAAGACACATGGATTACTACCGATGCACCCATGCGTCTTTCAGCCACGAACTAATATTGCACATCTTACCTGTCAAGTGATGGGTTGCAAGATGCGAGCATTAAAAATATCTACTTTGCGACATGATAAAGCATAGGGCACCGAGATAAATGGTTTTTCGCTTTTGAGCCATATAAACGGAAATTGCTCAAGAGCTAAATACAATAAGGGGATTTCCAAAAGGTGAAATAACGAAATGACAGATGTGAAAGGCAAAGATCTGGCAATACGTGGCACATCAACCCATGTGGGTAGAAGGGGTTTGACCAAGAGTCACACTCACAGGTTGCCAGTCGTAACCAGCCCGGTATCGAGAGTCCGCCAGTGGTAGGGAACCCTGGGAGAGGCGAGGAACGGTCTTTCGCGTTCGTGTGTTCGTGCGTCACCAAACCCCCGAAAGTGTTGGTCGGAGGAGGTAGTATCCATCCCGCAACACCTCTCCCGAGAGCGAGAGAGTTTCTCTGCGCAGTTCTCCGCTGATGGTTGAGAACTTCACTTGAACCGTCGAGTCGCGTCCGTTAATGTGAAGGGAAATACTCGGAAAAAAAATTTAAAGGGAAAGCGAGTGCCAGAGGATTTTTAAATACCATATTACACGTTCGATTATTGCAATCCAAGTGCCCTGACTCCCAGAGTGTCGGTTTCATCATCACCATGAGTATACTGAAGAAGTGCTGCTGCTGTTGCCTGGACCTGCGAGCGGGCTCCCTCGCCATCGGGGTCATCTCTTTCCTGGTGAGTGTTTTCGGCGGCAACTAAGTCTTTGCAAGAGCAGCGACTAAAAGGCAGTTAAAATATCTGAATTCATTTAACTAGCTTCTTAAAGACCCATCTGGATAAGCAAGCAAGCAAGCAAGCAAGCGCGTATGTATGTATTTATGTATGTACAGTATGTATGTATATAATATATACATACATACATACATATATATATATATATATATATATATATATATATATATATATATATATATATATATATAATGTGTGTGTGTGTGTGTGTGTGTGCGCGCGCGCGCGTGAACCATTAGGAAGTATTTGAATAAGAGGTTCACGTCTTGAATATCACACCTGTATGCTTATATTCAACCACATAATTCTTTTGAAATTCGATGCAAGATTACATAAAACTCTACAGTCATGCCCTAAAATTCATAACGAATGAACAACTGTCAGTTGATCGAAACCGTATTGAAGCAATTATAAAACTTAATAAAATTAGTTAAATATAGCTGATTACTTTTGGCTTGATCATCGTTGTTGAATATTTCTTTAAGTACCAATTTACCCTTGAAGGGCATCAACCTAGAAGGGCGCTTATCCTTTACTTCTCTGTCGGGACATCTTGTAGCAGGACACAAAGGACCCACAGGTGTCTGGTCATATATTAGAGTGAATTATAGGATCTGAGACTCACAAGTGACATTCTGAAACACTTTTCTCGGCTTTGTCACGAACGCAAGATTAAATCAGCTTTTGTTAATGCGCCAAGGAGGCACGTAGCTACACCTATTCATCATCCTGGCCTGTCTGAAATAAAAATGAATGAAAAGAACAAGAAGTATGCTAAAAGTGTTAATGCAAGCTCACAAACTTTGACTAACAAGTGTCCGATGACAAACGAAAGTACTTTTGTGTGCTGCAAGGAGAGCCATCTTTTTCAAGCGGATAAGGACGCTATTTCAACTTTAACTAGACGTGCCACAATGATCCTTAGCCAGTGACCTTGGAATATAAAAACATGATTTCTCCGAATAACGTTCAACGAGACATGCAATAGAAACGATGAAATGGTGTAATAGAGAGAGAGAGAGAGAGAGAGAGAGAGAGAGAGAGAGAGAGAGGGGAGGGTTGGGTGGATGGGAGGCGGTCTTTCAAGTAAAATGTCCCAAGGCAACACTAACTTGGATTCATGTCGGATGAAAATGATGGCGTGAATAGCCGAGGCATCACTACCAGCAGAGATAGAGAGGGGCGACTGGTCACAAGACCTTTCAGAGGCTTAGGCACGAAAAATATTACGCAACATTCGCAGGTCTCACCTAGGGCACCGCCGCTTTTGGCCCAACAGTGATTTTGGGAGGCCTTTAATCTCAGCTGTGGAATGTTAGCTCTGTAAAGCAACAAAGTTTAATGTGAGACTCCGCGTCTTTGAGCTCATAATAATAATAGTTAACCTAACATTTGGATCAATATATACATTTTATATATATATTTTATATATATATATATATATATATATATATATATATATATATATATATATATATATATATATATATATATGTTTTTGTGTGTGTGTAAAGAATATGTGTGGTTGTTTGTATGTGTCAAATAATTACAATTAGGCACACATTTAGAAAAACATGTGCGTATCCACAAACCTCACACCTAGCGCTGTCGTGCCCAATTAGGCTCAGTTTTAGCCATTCATGAGTGACACCTTGACCGACAGCTGTTCACACCTGGACATAAGCAAAAACAAGACCTGTTTTCCTTCTCAATTGGAAATTAATGTCACCACTTTTTTTTATTCATCGTATGTTCGAAATCAAACGTTTAAACCGCTATTTTTCTTTTACTCAGTTGATTATGACTAAGTTACAGGTGTGACTTACGAAAGGTTTGAGTTCTGTCATGATTGTTCATTTTTCCTTAACAGATTTTATCATCTTCGTTGGTGTAGTTATGAAATCATATATATATACACATACACATACATGCACACACATATATATACATATATAAAGCCGGGGGTTCAGCAGTTAAAAGGCAATACTGTCAGTACCATATGTATTGTTTTTTGCAAAAGCTATCCGCAATTAGGAAGAGCGACTTATTCATAAACAATAACTGTTTTATAAACATAATTATGTTCTATGCAAATGCTATACAGATACAGGAGACATCAGCTGTATCATGCAAATGATACAATTTCCATTTCTAAATTTCTGGTGGATATTCACTCCTTGCTTTCTCTTGCCTTCACAAACATGATGATTGCCTTGAGTCCGTCGCACTGACCACTCATGCATTATTTTGAATAACTATATGTGTATTCCTTCTGCGTAACACGAATTTGTTTATCTCTACCGAGTTGAATTAGCTTAAATTCCTTCGACAACTTTCCACTCCATGTGTTTCGTTAATAGAGGAAAAGAGAGAGGACTTGAATGCTTTGGGTGGTTACAATTAACCTCCCGTCTCACGAGTAACAAAACAAGACACTTATTGTGTGAAAGGGGACAAGAAATTTCCTGGGGAAAATGTCCTTCTGATATATGACTCAATCTTTTCGTTACGCTTGCTCATTAGACCCCCTGCACTCCACGTCTGAGTTCATTTGAACCACTCACTCTTGCCCCGCCGCGACGCCATGACCTTTACATGGTTACGGGTTATTTAGTAAAGTATATAACATATATATATGTATACACAGTATCTATAATATATATATACAGTATGTATATATATATATATGTATATATGCTGTATATATGTATATTTACTTAATAACCTGTATTCCTGTAAAGGTCATGACGTAGTGGGGAGGCAGCATATATATATATATATATATATATATATATATATATATATATATATATATATATATATATATATATATATATATATATATATATATATACAGTACATATGTGTGTGTGCATGCTGAGGATTCTTATATCCTATATGCATTAAAAGAGCTTTGTTGTATCAGCTTTACATAATACTGATTCAGGAGAGAGAGAGAGAGAGAGAGAGAGAGAGAGAGAGAGAGAGAGAGAGAGAGAGAGAGAGAGAGAGAGAGAGAGAGGACAACTATATCAGCAAAATTCATAATTAATGCGTTCGTGGTAAGAATAGGGTCATAAGATATGAGAAACTAATTCATTCAACATTTTCAGTTGAGTCATTCTTAATTACAAAGATAGATAGATACTATATATATATATATATATATATATATATATATATATATATATATATATATATATATATATATATATATATATATATATATATATATATATGTATATATATAATGTGTGTGTGTTCTACCTGCTTGAAGATGAAGTTCTATCATCAAATACAAAAAAATCTTAGAATTAGTATGTTTTTTGCTGGAAGTATAATCATACTGTGCAATGACCCTTCTCGGTGTTAAGAAATTGATGTCCCGACCCTTTGGAAATGATCACTTCGAATTTAGTAAGCGAACATCCCAACAACCCTCCCCGCCCCGTGAATTGAAAAGCACAGGCGAGAGATAGTGACCTATATAGTTTTCTCGTTTTAAACATTTGTAGCGACGATGCAATAATGATCTCTATAGTTTACGCCTAGCCAATATAAATTTGTATTTTCAGAGTATCAAGAAAGAGTTCTGATTTTTTTTTTTTTTGTACTAGAAATGAATAAAAGGTGCATAAGCATAACCAGTTTAGTCATGCCACAGTGTGACTGGAATGATTTAGCGTACGGTAATTCGTAGTCGCAGCTGCTTAGCCATAAACATGACCTCTTCTCCTGACGATCCTTGTATAAATTTGAGAGGTCCCGACTCTCCCTGATAAGGTCAGAGTCATAAATCCGTGTTTATGGCCTTATTCTTTCCTCTCGGAAACGAACGCCAGATGGGGTTGTATTCATTTACCCTTGTTTACGCTTGTTTGTTGTATGTGTGTGAAGCTAATGCCTGTAAAGTAGGTCTCCTGGTGTTTATTTTCAGAAATGTACTGTAAACACAGCAGGTGCTTCGTTTTCTAAGCGTGAATCTCGTTTTCTATAAATGGATTTTCAATGACGAGGTTGCCGCTCTACCTGAACGCTCATTAAGGAACATTTAGTTCTCTTTGCCCTATGCCAGGGATTCTCACCCTGGGGTTTATGGAACCCCAGGTGTTCGCTCCAGGCTTTTCAAGTGGTCAACACATGGCTGAAGAATTTGTATTCAAGTATGCTGAGAGAGAGAGAGAGAGAGAGAGAGAGAGAGAGAGAGAGAGAGAGAGAGAGAGAGAGAGAGAATGATACTGAAAAAATTAACGATTAAAAGCACAGAAATGACATACAATTGAAATAAATTCGTCGTAAATATCCTAGTCACTTTATGGATATAAAATCTAGTTAAAAACATAAACGATTTTATTATTATGAAAATCTATTCTATTAAGCTGTGAAAATACTTCGCCTTTGAAAGCTGAGATCTTTCTCAACATGAATAAAATCCGTCTTATACAAATGTAGCTTTAATGAATATCTACCACAAGCAAAATGTTTTATCAAAGGTTCGGTAATCCAACATCCAGTCGTTTTTTTCATTTAAAGAAGATACCTACCTTAGTTAGTAGTAGCAGCACGCTAGAGAAAATTATCCGAAATTCTAAGGTAAAAATGGGAGAAGTAAGAAAGAGGCGAACACTGATCAGAAAATTATAAAAAACAAGTTCGATTGTTCGTTAGGTTTATAGCTTTGATGTTACAACCCTTTCGTCATAAATTTTACGGTACAGACGCAAAAGACAAATATTTGCCGATAATAATGGGTGGAAAAATTCCTTCTCTCCTACTGTAAACCAGGAGCTAGAGATACCAGTCTCATAAATACTCCCATACCAGGTATTAATGTTCACATACTATGGTATACAAGTCAGGTTGAGTCACAAAGATGGAAAAATTAAGCAAAAACTACAAGATTAGATCTTGTGAAGAAAACCAGCCTTTTCAACCAACCTATAAATCACGCTTGATATATTTACATTTTGTCGGAGAAGTACAAATAAATTTAAATTAACGAAAAGTTAATTTCAAGAAAAGTCAATGGCAAATTCTTCTTAGCAATGTTAAACCCAAAAGAGGAAGACTGTAATCATCAGGAGACCAAAGTCTGGTCGTAACTGGAGAACGAGATGGCTTCTTGAGTAGTTTGCAACCGCAAATTTTTTATGGGTAAAAGTTGCAGAAGTACGACTGGTGTATCACATAGCCACACAAATGTACGTGTATATGGGAATGAGCCCTTGTACAACATACATACATACATACATACATACATACATACATACACAGTAGCACTGTGTTATAGGGCACAGAGGTCTGTACAATTGTTAAGGCCCAGATCACTGCCGTTGCATACGCTCTCATAATCACAAACTGTCAACTTTGACTAATTTGCAGATTGCCAAAGCAAACATGAGGCCAGAGAACATCCACCCTAGACAAGCAATAGACGACGATGAATGCCAGCAAAGTTTAAATATAGGAGTCTGGGCAGATGTGAATAAATGCACAAAAACGGAAAGTAGGCGTTAGAAAGGAACGAGCGAGTCTAACGGAGCAAGGAAATGCCAAGAGTAGACTGACTTTCTTCCCCACACCCCCACCCCAACTCCAAACCCCTATATCACCCTTCCCCCTCCTCCATCCAATCCCTGCTTCCCACCACCCAAATCTCCAAAGTTAAGGGTTAAGAGGACTGCGACCTCACCTGCGTGAGTGTGTGCGTGCGTGCAATCGGACTCACGAGCGATCCATTGTAACAGCAAAGACCTCACGAATTCCGATGTCACTTAGCCTACGCTATGACATGATAACCAGAACATGAGGGAGGCTGCTCACAGTATTACTTTGCATGCCATCAGTCACCTGCATCCGGGGTGCACTGTCGCACTCTTTCCTCAAGAGGGGAGGGGAGGGGGGGGGGGAAGAAACCGAAAGTGCATCGAAGTCTCCCTGGTTGCAGTCTTTAATCCTATGAAGCAAAAGTGAAATAAAGCAACATTCGACTGATTAGAACTACAACTAAGAGTCTGACAGTATGTTAAGCCAAGAACCCGTGTTTAGAATCTGCCCACAAGCCCAACAAACAAGAATTCCTATGTATAGAGGCCTGCAATCTCGCTTCTCAAAAGTCAGCAGTAGGTAACCGAGGCATTAGCGTGTGTGGCCTTGACTAACTTACCTCAGTCAGGTGGAGGAGAGAAATGGGACGGATGCCAAAAGTCGCCAAGTACACATTCGCAGGGATGTGTGACTAAGAATGATAAACATCAGGACTAGTACGCTAGTACACAGGAATTTCCACCGTTGGGTGTTTTGATCGGAAGAGGTGCTGCCATTTTCAGCCACAGAATGGAAGTTACCTTGTCAAATTTTCTTTGATATAATGAATCTTTCTAATAACGCGTAGGCTACTCTGTTAAGGAAAACAGTTTTTAATCAATGCAATGTACAAAACTTGCAAATGATGGCAAGATGAAAAATTTCCATGATGGCAAGATGAAAATTTTCCAAACAGAACATTTCATTTAAAATAGGCCATCTCAGTTATTCTAAAGTCTAAACAATAAAATCACAGATGATAACCTGTTTCCATCAGGTGACGAATCTGATTAGAATGTATTATAGCCCCCACGCGAAGATAAGCTGACCGAACTTAGGATGGTGAGTCAGGTGGTGTGTATGAAAATACTGAGGAGGCAAGCTAACCATATATAGTACATAGCAACACCTACGTTGAGACTGTACTAAATCTCTTTCCAAACACGCACACTACGATTATATGATTTTTATTTAAATGTACACGCCTCCCAAAAACACAACATTTTATACATATATATATATATATATATATATATATATATATATATATATATATATATATATATATATATATATATATATATATATATATATATATATCATATATATATATATATATAGATATATATATATATATATAGAGAGAGAGAGAGAGAGAGAGAGAGAGAGAGAGACTTATCATAATCTCCATTAAAATGTAACAAATTTTGTTTTGTGTTCTCATCACGTACAAAATTCCACACCTAAGAATTTTGTTGCATTTATGCACATACAATATAACTTATAAAGTTCTTGCTTCTGAAATATTGGGAGCGTGACGATGCACCATGATATGGTACAATTTTACTAGAGACCCTTTAGCACCTTGGTTGCTAAGAATTCTCTCTCTCTCTCTCTCTCTCTCTCTCTCTCTCTCTCTCTCTCTCTCTCTCTCTCTCTCTCTCTATCATATATATATATATATATATATATATATATATATATATATATATATATATATATATATATATATATATATATATATATATATATATATATATATATATATATATATATATATATATATATATATATATATATATATATATATATATATATATATATATATATACATAAAAAGGAGGAGGCCTGACATGTGCAACCTCAAAAGGGTAAAAATTAGCAACTCCTCAGCTTGACTATAAATCTTTCACTTACACTTTCAGCAAAACGTAAATGAGTATTCAGTACAGCTGAAGCCACCAGATTTAGGCAAATGAAGCCTCGCCAATGAATCCCCAAAATAAATCCCGAGACTTTTGAAGGGAGAACAACATTAAAAGTAACCTAATGACCTTTCGTTTGAAGCCTCTCCGTTTTTCACAATCAATCGCCAACTTCTCTCTCTCTCTCTCTCTCTCTCTCTCTCTCTCTCTCTCTCTCTCTCTCTCTCTCTCTCTCATTTATGTACGGCAACGATCTCCCTTCTCCCCGGCCATTATCGTTTCCCTTTCGCTCATTTCCCTAATGGACGGGTGCCAAGGTCCTAAGGCTTGTATTGTATTCATCTATTTCTCTCTTTCTGAAATATATACATACATACATACACATACACACATATATATACACATACATTTGTGTGCGTGCCCATTTAACTATATATATTGTACGTATTTGGGAACTGAAAATGAGATTAAGCCTTGACAAGCTATTTGTGAAAAGTGAAGAAGCTCTCTTCTCGCAGAGTTCTTATGCAGAAGCCGTTGTCTTTGTGTATACAGTGTGCCTATCTATCTATCCTTGTCGTAAACGACGTCACTACTTCCCGATGATGAACGTGACTGGAATAGCCAAGAACGGCAGAGTATTTCGGATGCGGGTAGTTTATCAGCGTGTATGTTTCGTAGATCTACAGTACTACTACTACTTCTAATTATAATAACAGCCATTAATTTAGCTTTGGACCATACAAATGCAGCACGAAGATACGCTACACACAAAGATAAGCCCCGTAGGAGTGTAGTGCCGTCAGTGCACCTCATGCGGTGCACTGTAGGCATTACTTGAGGTTCTTTGCAGCGTCCCTTTGGTCCCCATCTGCAACCCCTTTCATTCCTTTCACTGTATCTTCATTCATATACTTTCTTCCACCTTACTTTCCACTTTCTCCTAACAACTGTTTCACAGTGCAACTGTCAATTTCCGTTTCGGCGCTGAATGACTGTATAGGTCCAAGAGCTTGGCGTTTGGCCTAAATTCTATGTTCTATCACAAAGATAAGTTCGCAATATGTAATAATATTGTAGTTATATTTTCGTTGAAAAGGCTTGTTGCCTAGGAAAAATCGAGATTTTCCATACACTAGCATACCTCATAACCCAAGGACAATGACCTTAGCTACACTTGTGATTGTTTATGAAATGAAAGTCTAGTCTGTTTGGGTAAACATAGTATGTTTTGTTAGTATCATTTGTGTTGCCACATGTGCGATAATGTTACATTATTTTAAAGCTGGTTTTTGTATTTGCAACCGTTTACTTAGGATATTACTGAAGTCAAATGAAACTGCGTACCGTATTTCTTAGATCTTTAATCAAAAATACATACTAACACATTCAGCTTGTCTTTAAAATGAGATAATGAAAACCCAACACATCTTACATTTTTTGTTATCTGGAATCTTGAAAAGACGCAGCTTTAGTGTATAATTAGAATGCTTTAAGTTTTGATAGCGCAGCTTTCTAAATTTCTCTAAAATTGCAGAAATCTTTACAAAAGGCGGTTTAAAAGAGAATCAAAATGTTTTAAATGTTGATAGGCGACCTTTCTAGGTTAATTAGATTTTTCCGTATACGTGAGAGTTACATTTTTCGAATCAGGAGTCTAGTTGAACAACATAACAACAGCAATAACGACAGTAAAGAAATTGCAACATCTTTCAATTTCTCAAAAAGACCAGTTTCACCGGATGTCTGTCACACTGCTCCACATATAACTATAATTAACATCATGCCAATGCTTGAAGGCTCAATTTTGTAAAAAAAAAAAAAAAAAAACCTAGATCATTACACTGTAAGTGGCATTAATTCGGTTTAGTGTTACTTCACCTAGTGGTTTCTGAACTAACTAGAATCTTTTAGACTTATTCGACCTCATTTTCAGTCACTAGCTTGAATGGCCGGTTTTACCACTCTGGGATTTACGCTGCAGAATCATCATTAGACGACACGAACCATGCATCTTCCCTGTCTGTCTGTCTGTCGTATTTTAAATCTAGTTACAGCTTGCAGTATCTTGATGAAACACATAAATAACTTACTCTTAATGATTCCTCACGTTGGTTCATAATAACTTTTTCGAATGCATCCACTTCGAGAAAAGTTTATATATATATTTAGAGCGTGTGTGTGTATATATATATATATATATATATATATATATATATATATATATATATATATATATATATATATATACACACACACACACACACAGAGAGAGAGAGAGAGAGAGAGAGAGAGAGAGAGAGAGAGAGAGAGAGATGACGACCTTTTCTTTAACTCGATAAATATTCATTAATTCATGTTATCACCGTAGGAACTCGGGGAGTGGTCCTTTGCATTACATCTGACTCCGTGAACCGTAAGAAAACAAAGTTATTCTAGCTAAGGAAGTCTGTTCTGAACCATTATTCTCTGATACACAGTACATATACAGTAAGTGTGTGTGTGTGTGTGTGTGTGTATATATATATATATATATATATATATATATATATATATATATATATATATATATATATAGAATATACATATACACGTTACTGCATTAAGGCCATAATCTAACTGCAAACGGAAAATATACGGCTCGTTTTACTCACATAACGTACCTCGAATTATTATGAAAGGACGAGAGAGAGAGAGAGAGAGAGAGAGAGAGAGAGAGAGAGAGAGAGAGAGAGAGAGAGAGAGAGGAATAAAAACAAAAAAAGAGGTAAGGTGCATCATCTGTATAGCAGCCCCGAAACCTGTTCCTTTTCTCTTTTTTATCTTTCTCTCATTTCTGACGTGCACTATGGCCGGCTGTTCTCGAATGCATCAAGAGAACTGGTTTTCCTTTAATGTCGACTTGATGGTCGCCGGCAATTAAAATCCGGGAACAGGAGACAGAAGCCCTTTTAGGGTCCTTTCGGTGATGTAATTACGAAACACTGAACACTGTATAGGGCGAGTCATGTTTCTCGTTGATTGATGGCCAAAGAAACGCCACTCCCCGACGCCCTCCGGCGTCAAGCGCATCCTCATGGTAACTAACAGGTTGCACTACAAAGGTTGAATGGGTGGAGAATAATATATCCTCGCTATCGTATAAGGCGTGGATATCTTAGCTGAAATATCAAGCCTGGATACACTAACATGTTAGACGTGAGTTGCTGAAGCGTGAATAACCTCTGCTTTTACAAATGCAGTAGATATACTAGCCATCATATCAGGCGAGGGTATACCAGCTATCATCGTTATATCCTTTGCTAACACATCACTCGGGGATATCTTCTACTATCTCGTTAGTCAGAGATGCACTGTGCTGCCTTATTAGGCGCGGATATCTTGGCTATCATATTAGGCGCTAGGGATCTGTTTTTATTCGCATTCCTCGAACGAAGCAGTGACGGAGGCATGAAAGAAAACAAGAGAAGAAACAAAAGCAAAATGCTCCTGGGTGATGTAACGAAACATCGCAGAAACCAGAGAATATGTTAGCATAGCAAAGTGGCGGTTAGCGGGCGCACACGAAACCCGCACATAAGGGCAAAAATAATTTATGTGGCATAATCGGTTCTTGTCCCGACATGGAAGGAGGGTGGTCTGAAAAAAAGATTTTTTTTGCAGTTGCGAGGAATCAATGACATACCATATCACACACACACACACACACCCTAATTAGGAAGATGATTTCCTAAAAGTTTTACAGAAGGACGATTGTATAAAGGCTGTAAAAATCTGGTAATATAAATAAGCTCACGTAATTTCGAAACAAGACTTCCTTCAAGTAAGAAGTTCTTACGTATTCGTGAAGCATATTTTCTAAATTTTACAGTAACTGAGCAAACAGTGGCTCAGTTCTGCCACAAGTAAAGGGATACCCTGAAGTCGAAATAAACTTACATGACCTGACGCTGGTTTTGTAAGCCCGTTATTACCCAACATGCCTAAGTTTTGCGATTACATACTCTTACATTTCATCCACATGAAACCGCCCCACCTCCCCCTCTCTCTCTCTCTCTCTCTCTCTCTCTCTCTCTCTCTCTCTCTCTCTCTCTCTCTCCTCTTACTCTTGGGGTAGAGATTTGGAATCGGGTATTGTCAATAAACATCTCACCACT